>NC_071087.1:20845691-21027602 GCF_027358695.1 Spea bombifrons | reverse complement strand
GGTGGGGGCACAGTGCAAAGGGTGGGGGGCACAATGCAAGTTGTTTTTTAACATCTAGTTCCTAAAATTATTTTAAATAAACGAAAAATTTGCATATTGTTTTTTTTATCCGATTAATCGATTAATCGAAAAAATAATCGGCCAACTAATCGATTATTAAAATAATCGTTAGTTGCAGCCCTACTAAAGTGCAATGGATGTTTTGGTTGTGTGAAAAAGAACCTTTAACACCCTCATTTTAATAATGTCTTATAAAAGATCACACCCCAAAGCAGTGCAAAAAAAATAATAAAGATCATTAAAAGCTAAATAATTATAAAATGTTCAGTTAGTCCACAAAACAGCCAAAAAAAAAGAAGAGGATTATGGGATGTGGAGGAAACCAGCCAATTACGGCTAATTTGGTTGATGATTTAATCTTTATGAATGAACAGTACTGTGTGTTGCGCATTATGCCAATCATATGACTAAACTCAAATGACTTTAGTTAAAAGCTCAAAAGATTGAAAAAAAATCTAAAACTTATAATTTTACTAAAAACCTATTTTCTAGTTTTCAAGATGATCAACCACCAGGAGCGAGTGGATAACGCAACGCGCAGATAACAACGCAATCTACGCAATCTGTATGAACTCATAATCCCTCGTCATAAGAGAATCCCGGCAACGTGACACACACACACACACACATATATATATATATACACATATATACACACACACACACACACCAATATATTTATTTTATTTTTTCAAAACAAGTTTAACAACATTTTACCGACTTCCTTCCTTCCTGGCTGGAAGCACAAAGAAGATTTTGAATCTTTCTACTGTATTTGATAAGATGCACAGAAGTGCCCTGAAGCAAAGTGATTTTCACAAGTATATAGGTGGAAGTCTCTTGTTACTAATATGGCCCAAACCATCAAACAAACACACATGCAGCCTTTTTTCACTCTGACAATTATTATTGGTTTAATTAAGCCAAACAATACGCAAGATGGCAAGAACTGCACACTAAAACATTTATAAACGCAAGATGCCAGGGGTCCTGAACCTAAACGCTGGTGCAGTCATACGGAAGAACCGACGTGATAGATCAGACACAAATCAGTACTGGGAGAGAGGTCTTGCATGACTGCTCATGAATGAAAACTATGAAGTGTAGTGCATGCATTAAGATTCATCCGATGCATCTGAATGAATACTATGCAGCAGCTACAAAAATCTGAGACTGCAACTTTAACAAGGGAAGAAATACTTCCATAGAGCGTTCTGTATGCGGAGTCTGCCTATTCTGCAGGCGCTGTACCCCAATGAGAATAACGTTACTGGATAAGATGCAATCGACTCTCCAGTACTGACTATATAGTCACGCTACGAAATACATGACAGAAATTTACTTTAGAACAAAAGGAGGCTTTGCAGACAAGTCCACCATACAGTAAGCAGGCGACCATAATCCACGCCGGCCCGTCAGGCTGATTCCAGCGATAGATGCCGTGGAAATGCCAAGTAATTGCAGGGAAGGAGTGAACGTGTGCACGTATCTCTCACCATAGTACAGGTATGATAAAGTGTGCTAGCCGGTGATCTGAGATCCTATAGTCAGTAAGTTAAATAGACTTCATTGTATTCATCTCTGGAAAACAATGCCCTGTAATTAGAGATATGCAATATGATGCAATGCATTCGCCTTCTAGCCTTAGGACAGCCATGCAATAATTTATATATGTTACTCTGTATAAGGATCAAAGCAACCTGCGATATAACGCTTTATAACCTTTGCAAGGATCTGTATCTGAGAAGCTATTAGCCTGTTAAGCAGAACAATTTTACAAAATAGATTCCAAAAAGGGGTTAAACAACAGCCTCAAAATGTGAATTCAGTTTGAATGTCAACAAAAAGCTTTAGCATCAGACCCAGATTTGTGCCCTAATGACACGTGGATTGCTGAGGCTGGTGATATCTACAATACGATAGTTATACAGAACGTATACATATAGAAACGTAGAATCCAACGCTAGATCAGACCCATTCGCCCATCATCCTGATGTAAAGACTAATCGGTCCCGGATGTCTTGGATTCAGGATAGCTTTCTGCCTATTCCGCGTATGTTTAAATTCTTTGACCGTATTATTCTCTGTCATGTAAATCTATGTAAATGCAATAACCACAAAAAATAACAGATAAAGAAGAATATTAAACACACTTCATACAGATCAGCAAGCGCCGTAAAAACTCTTTTCAGGCCAATTGAGTGAAATCGATGGGAAGAGGGATGCATAAGGTTAGAACTTTGGACCCAGTCCAACAAGATTAGGACCCAGAGAAGGGTGGGAAAAATGAACCGATATCCAAACACTTCCCTGGCTTATCCCGTAAATATTAATTTAATAATTAAGATCGGGGGGGCAGGCTGTGCTTCATGATGATGTCAGCGATGCGTTTACATTGCTTTATTATGTTTGGTCTCAAAATGCTTTATTATTCCTCATCTTAAATCCATCGCCGTGAGCTGATTTTTCTGAAGCCTTATTAACCCTAACCTGCCCCAACTGCTAATGAAAAGGGTTTGTTTTTTTAATGTTTATATAATTTTACGAGGACTTTCTTAGTAAAAGGATAGGTGTCCAACAAACAGTCATCTGTAGAAACTGAACAGGGAAGACACCAGAGCCTGGCTACCAGAGGCACCTACTGCGTTAGAAACTCCATCAGTCACCCCGATAGTTTTTTTCCTTTTCATCATTGGGTGGCGATGGGGTCTCTGGCAGCTCTATCTATTGTATTTCATAGATCGGGAAACTACACCAGCCAAACGGTGTGGCGCCAGAAATACAGCCCTGCATGCGATACATTGTAATTCATGTCAACAAGCAAACAGAGAACAAGCTCCTGTTCTCCACCTGATGGAACCGGGTGTCACAGTAGCTAGTAAACCCCGGGAGGCCTTCGCGCGCACCCTGCGACAGGCCTCACCGTCACTCTCACCATGACAGGCGACTCCGCCGCTCGGACTGAGGGAACTGCAACGCAGGTAAAGCCGACACAGCGAGGACCAGCCCCGGCTTCGGGCAGACACCCCGGCCATACTGCAACCTTCTCCCTCCCGGCAGCCGCCAATGGTTACACAGCTGTCTGTAGAACTGTCTCAGCGCGTCACAACAAAGCGACGGGCTGAATCATAGAGTTGTAAGCAAAAGAGACACAAATATTCCTGGCATCCTGTCTCTTTCACAGGAAGCCATCACAGTGAAACTGGTTGGTTGGTTTGTTTGTGGGGGGTATAATAATATTTTCATATATATAATATTACACCTCGTACCCTGTACCAAAACGAGGAGCTTGTTTGGGAATCACCCTCCCATTTTTTATCACTAGCATCAGATAAAAGTACTGTACTGTTTTCTTTTTTCTTTTAGTTCTAGTGTTTGCTTAATATCATATTTTCAAACAGTTGCATACTACTGGTCACTCCTGTAGTTCTGTTTTCTTAGACCCAACCTACCAAACACCTTGACTGCTTATCATGCTACCTTGTGTTAAACAACAGAACGGCTTGGTCTCAAACACCCAGCCAGACTCTCTGTGTACGGAAAGCATTAGGAGGAACTGACTTCATCAGCCATAAAGAACCAGCTCAGTGTGGTGTTTGTGGTCAGTCTGTAGATAAAGTATGATTATAGGATAGGGTGACCATATTTCCTAACTGCCGTTACTTTGACAAGTGCATTTGATCAAAGTTAAGCTTGGGGCCGATGAAAACGTATTTGCCAGCATATTTTCAGTATTTACTTTTATAAATATTAGGCATCTCTTTTTTATTGCTTCCTCAATGAGCAGTACATTAAAAATAAAACTTGCGTAAATGACTAACCATATATAATAAACTGCAAAAAAAATGTATGCATTTAAACATTTCTTAATGTATAAATAAAAGATATATTGGTGTAAATATATTATTGAAAATAAAATACTAACAATACAGTAAATTATAAATATAATCTATATTCCCATTGCCAACCTTGTTTCAAAAACCAGCATCCCATTGCCAACCGTTTACGTTTTTCATGGCACCTGCTTCACCTCGCCCCAGAAAAAAAAGCATTGGGTCCCCAGATTCACAACAGTAGCCCTGGAAGTTTTTACCCCCTTGTCCCGTAAAACCGTGAGCGCCAAGGTGTGGTTTCTAGTCGCCATGGCAACCCAGCGCCTAGCGTTTGTCGAGCCTAGGTTTAGGGTCCCCAGGGGAGATCCATTGACAAAGTAACAAAGTCTGCATAGTTGTAGCATATATGATCTTTTATTCTTACAAATAAATCATATAATAAATGGAAACAAGCCTTACACGTTTCAAGCCCAACAGCACATACCGGTAATCATAGGCATGATTTATAATTCATTTGTTAGAATAAAAGATTTTATCTGCTTCAGCTATCCAGACATCGTTACTTTGTTAATGGAGCTCCCCCAACAACGCTCAAACCTTCTCACAACCATTCTGATTATGATTACTATTACATCTGCATAATTTCTAATTATTAGATGGCACAGTTGCCGGGATGGCGGATTATAAATAAGAATCCAACTGCCCTGTAAATATTAAATATAATAAAAGCCGAATTATCAAATAAGCATAATATTAATTACTTTCAATTCATGCAGGTTTTTGTCAGATGTATTATTTTATTAGTCCACTAGAGGGCAGTGGAACAGAAACCAGAAGTAAATCCACAACAGTTTAATTGTACTGTGTATAAAATCAACAAACGTCTTTACATCGTGTCTGTCATTGTTCTCAAATGCAGTATTATCCAGTTCAGTACACTAAATACACATGTGTAAACAACATGGGGATATCACGAGAGCAGTTAACTTGCTCCTGTCATGATTTGGATAATTATTTTTGCCCCGTCTAAGGGGACAACCATCATTTTTTATGTATGTGGTATAGTGGTATTGTTCATGGTGTTCCCTTAGTCCCCAACAGTAAGTTCAATGCTCGCTAAAGTTGTGTCTTCATTCCTAGACAGACTTCTGACACTAAGAGGCAGTACAGGCCTGAGCTGGCACCAGAAGCGCAGTGAATGAATGCAGAGAATGAAGGCAGAGAATTGTCACAAATAAGGCCAATTTGTCTTTATTTCTGAAACAAGATGTGGCTTGTGTAAGGATGTTTGATGCTTGTGGTATATATATTATGTTTATGTTGCATGCTTCATCATGTGCAACGCCAATAGGTGCAGCTTTTTTTTCTTTTGTAACTTTTTTATTGAGGCAAAGTTGTACACAATCACCATAGTGCATAGTTCAAGATAAATATGCCAAATATAATATAAAACTATGATATCTGGTATTACAGCTAAATAACCGAACTCCATTGAGAAACACATCACAAATTATGATAGTTCACTAACAGGATAAGGTGTAAAGCCTCATTTCCCCCTTTAAATTCCCCGTTATTATAGAGATCCATGGAATCCAAAGAACTGTCCAGATCCCTAGGTTGTCTTCAAATGGACCGTCCAGCATCCAGTATGGATCTACATATAGTCCCTACAGGGTCATTCTACCAAATGTTACAATGCAATCTAAATCTGACACAACATATAACGTTACATAGGAACAGCAATGTGTCAACCCAAAGTTTCTCGCCCATTGTGTACTAAAGCGTTCACAACTTCTAGAAGGTTGTCCTCCCCAATGCGTTCCTTCCCCTACGTTACATTCCCTCTGCTTTCTGTTCATGGAAAGGCTTCAGGATCACGAGAACATACTTTAGAAACAGTAAAGAAAATAAATGACCAAGTTACTATGGTCCAACATATACAAGTATGTGAGGCGTTCTCCATTAAGCTATCCCTTTACTATTTTTATGTAGGTACTTGGGAACTTCCCAGGGCAGGCTACCAGAGCTTTCCCCGCTCTGAGGGAGTGACTTTGTTATGGGGGCAGGGTTAGCTGTGTGTGGGGGTGGAGTTAGGCCACAGAATGGCTTTTGTGGCCAAAATGTGGGTGGGGAGTAGGAGGACTGTGGGCAGGGAGAGGGTGTGGCCACATACCACTTCCACACTGAGAGAGAAGAAACTGATCCACAGTTCCCAAGTATGGTTATGTAGCTGAGTGCTGTTGATAATCTTTAGGACAGAGCCTTAGGACAGAAAACTCAGTGTTTTAGATCCCATAACTAGACGTATATAATCAGGCTCTCATTCATAGTGTTTGTGAAAGACATGATGTTTTCTTTTCTAAGCTGGAGGTTATATATTTCAGTTTATTAACTTTAAATAGCTTGTCAGGAACCTGAGACTCAACTCATCTATCTAGTACAGGTAATCTATTACAGGTAATGAAACCCTTTCTTTTTTAAGGGTAATAAACATACCTGGGAACTAGCCGAGTTTTGCCCGGAGACTCCAGGTGTAGCGTCACTTCTCCGGGTCTTCAAGTCACTACTGAGAAACTCAGAGTCAAGGGAGCGGCATTGTGGCACCCACTCCCCTCCAACAACACTGCGTGTCCTACGATGTCTGGGGGACCCCTCGCAACAGTAGCAGGACCGCTTGTTGGTGTCAGCGGGACCTCCTACTCGCATCCCACAAAGGGGGCTCCAGGGTAGCCAGAGCCCGAAAGTTGATCAGGCATGGTAATAAATTGATGATAAACTGACATGTTTAGTGAATAAGGATGTTCTTCAGATGTCATATACAAGGAATGCTACATTTGAGCATCAATTGCATAATATTGCATTTTATATTTTTTGCATGATGTGATTAGATCTTAACAATTAAAAACATGAACTGGGGAGGTACAATATGTGGAGCCGTGTAAGTACAGTATACAAACATTATGAATGGGGTTTAGCAGGTATTAATACATTATCAAAGGTGGTCCTGTCTTAAAGAACTTACAGTCTAAGTTATATTTTTGTATATATATATATATTTTATTTACAAATACATGTTCGGCATATTGTAAATGTCAAATAGTTAAACTGTCTGCAGTTATGACCAATTTGAAAGCAAGGTTATATTACTATATGAGTTAATCCAATATGTGTTTATAAGCCAATTTGAAAGAGTGACCCTTTTATTCATTACTTTCATACGCAATTATTAAATTGAGTTCTGTAGGAAAGTTAACATTTAAATTAAAATACACAGTATTAAATTATACGATCATACCACATAAAGACTGGAAATTGTGAGTATTAGTATTCCGTAACAAAAAAAAACCTCCTCAACCTGATATTTGTAAACTTGCGCAACATGCAGACCCAAACTGCATTAGGTCGGTTCATTTTCACGGCGTCAATACGGTTTGCCCGTGAACACCACAGCAATTTAATTTCTGTTGAAATATTATTTACCATAAAAAGCTATGCAGTGAAAAAAGCTAATACAGAATTACAAGAAAAGCTGTTGTTTTGTTCGGCATCACAAAAGGCCCTTGATATTTCCAATTTTACACCATCTAATGTATCATTTTTGCTGATTTAAGCACAGTGCTGAACAGATATGGATCCTGGTTTCACTTTCCCTGGTAGTGGTATGGATAATTTACTGCGCTGATCAAATTTAAGAATCAGTGGGGACCGCTATATCGCTGCATAAAAGAAAACGCCAATGAGGCCCTCTTTCTTGTGTGTCAGCATGCTGCGATTATTGTCTTGATTAGATTTCGGTGAATGGGCTTCACATTTTTCTCAAATATGCAGGAGAGCTGTATTTCCCTACAGAGAACTGTATTAGCATTTCAGATCCAGAGTCCTTCAACAGAGAACTACAGTAAATGCTTTCAATTTATTATAAAATTCTAAAGTGTGGATATCATTGTATTGGAAGCCGAAACGTCAGAACGGCTTTCGTTTTCCTAAAAGAAATGTTTTACATTAACACCCAGTAAATAGGCTGGAATGTGCTCATGAATAATAAGGTCGATTTAAAATTAAGTCAATCTGGCCACGTCTGTCAAGCCTCCGTGATCTATATTCAATAACTTGTATTGTATTTCAAATAAATTCCCATCGTATCAGCCAGCTCTATAGCTTCTGAATGAGCAGGGGTTAAACTTCAGCATTTAAATGATCATTTAATGTACAGAATGTAAAGAGTTAAGTAATTGCCCCCCTAAAGCTAATAGCTGGGTGTGACGCCCTTGGAGGCAACAACTGCAATAAAACCTTTGTGATAACTGAATGGTTTTGGAGCATGATCTGTCTTTTTTAAGTCATGCCAACATCATCTCAATCGGATTCAAGTCAGGGCTTTGACTAGGCCGCTTCAGAATCTTTTTTTGTTTCTTTATAGCCATTCAGAGGTGGACTGGCTTGTGTGCTTCCTATCATTGTCCTGCTGTATAACCCAAGTACGCGCAAGCTTTTGGTCACAAACTGATGGCCAGACGTTCTCCTTCGGGATTATCTGGTAGGGAGCAGAATTAGTGGTTCCATCAACTGCAAGGAGCCCAGGTCCTAAAGCAGCCCCAGACCATCACACTATTACCGCTGTGTTTGACTGTTAGTATGATGTTCTCTTTGTGGAACGCTTTGTAAGCTTTACGCCAGATGTATCCATGTCTTCCAAGAAGTTCCACAGAATATTATTCCAAAAGTCTTGGGGTCTTTAAGATGATTTTTTGGCGAATGTGAAAAAGGCCTTTGCGTTCCATTTTTGCACAACAGAAAGAATTGGGAAAGGGCAAATAATTTTTCACAGTACTGTATGGCTACCATAAGCAACCAAAGTAAACAAGACAAAAAAACATACTTACCTCAGTGTTTGCAGGGCCTGGAGGACACCTTTGTACTTAGGAAGGGGCAAATGGGGCTCCCACTCGTCCTTACACATGTGGCCCCTGTAGATCCAAGAAGCAGAGTACTGCTATATGGCATAATATCTCAGAGCTTGGTTTCATTCGGACCTGAAAACCCCATGAGCTTTGGAAGAATGGTAAGTAGTGGCACTGTGGGGCCTCCTCAGTGTGGGTCCCAAGGTGCGAATCTGCTTGGCCTTGTCTAAGGGCGGCCCTGTTGTTGCATCAATAATAGCATAATAGCCGAGTATGGTCTGAATTTAGTGTAACTGCCAAAAAGAAAGAGTCCTCCCTAAAACGTGAATAAAAACATAATAAAATGCTTATTACTTATCATAAGAGCATAAAGATAATACAATGTAAACATAAACCACATTAGAACAGAAAGTAAACCTGAGAAAAACTAGTATGAAAATAAACAGCATTGCCCTCCACTAATATTGGCACACTTGAGGTGGGATGTGGCTGGGGTGCCCAGTCCCTCTGCATTAATGAAGGCCTTCGCGAGCGGTATGCACGTTGTGTGGGCTGCGCAAACTAATCGAGGCCGGGGATTCGGCCTATCGCGCAACCGCGACGTTCTAGGATGCCTGCGATATAGTCTGCCCGAGGGTCCAGCAGGTAAGGGACATCCCCATCAGGTAGGCGTGCGGGTCTGGGCCCAACACAGACAGACTTGATGTTTAGAACAGGGCTCTGTGGGGAGCCATACCAACCCTTCCAGGACTCCTTGTTCTTCTTTACGATAGTTCATAATGACTTTGGCTGTATGTTTGTCATGCCATGCTGCAGAATAAATTTGAAACCGATCAAATGCCTCCCTGAAGGTATTGCATGTTACAGAAGCATCTGCCTGTTTTTCTTATTATTGAGGAGATCATTAATTCCTACCAGATTCTTAACTCCATTTGCAGAAATGCAGTGCAAAACCGGCAAGAAACCACCACCATTGCCTGCAAACATTCATTCTTGTACTGCTCCAGCCCTTCAGTCCAGAGCACCTGCCGCCATTTTTCTGCACCCCAGTTCCTATGTTTTTGTGAAAAGTTGAGTTACTTGGCCATGTTTGCACATTGAAAGAATGCTATATGGCCGCAGTCTTCCATAAAGACCAGACTTCTCAAGATAGTAGATGGGTGTACCTGGGTCCCACTGCTTTCTGCCAATGCTGAGCTGATGGCACTGCCAGTTGTGAAGGGAAGTAAACAGGAGGTGCCTTTCATCTGCTGCAGTAAGTTTCCTTGGGCGAACACTGTGTCTATGGTCCTCCACATTGCACATTTGTGTTTCTTCAAAACCCCAGTCTGCCCTGAAATGTCTCCCCGGCAGAGACCTTGCTGCTCCAGTATACCTACATTGTGTCTTGTTCCTGTGCTCAGTCTCGGCACGGTGTATGACTTTTGACATTAAACTGTCTTCTGCAACCTTACTTTGTAAGTGAGTTTGGCTGTTTCGTTTTATTTCTCCTACACAGCTGTTTCTGTTCCACTTATTGATCATGTTTCAACTTGATGATTATTAGCACCTGTTTGGTATAATTGCTTAATCACACACCTAATTACATGCCTACAAAATCCCTGACTTTGTGCAAATGTACATAGAAGGATTGATGCTGTTTTGATTACCACAATGATTTTAGATTTTTCTTCTGTTCACTTTTATTTTATTAAAATGATAAACTATTACCATGTCTATTTTAGAAGCATTCTTACTTACAGTATTTTATAGGTACGTGGTAGTATGGTTTGGGGGGGGGGTGAATGTACCTTTCAGGGATATCATTGATTGCATTGCAACGATCCCCCACCCCATCTTTACAAACCTGCAAAACTTCTCCACCCAGCTCATTTAATTGTAGTAATTGGCTTCTTGTCATCTACTTTGTACAGTACAAAATGCCACTGTGAAGGCCTTCCATATATTAGTATATTTTTTTGGCCTACCTTTTATGATTTCTATAATCGTAATAACCTTCTAAAGACCCCTGTGGTACCCCACTTTCTACTGAAATGACAACTTTTTGCTTCTTCTTTTAACCACATTCAACCCATGACATATTATTCCCCTAGACTTAGTCCATCCCTGTTTCTCTTAGAACGTAGAATTTGACTGCAGATAAGAATCATTCAGCCCATCTAGTCTATCAATGTTTCTGATGTGAACACTCAGAACTTAATCAGTCTTTGGTCTTGTCTTATATTTTGAGGTTGGCTTAATGTCTATCCCATGCATGTTTACATTTGCTTGCCGTTTTATCCTCTACCACTTCTGAAAGAAGGGTGTTCCATTTATCTAACACTCTCTGTAAAGTACAAAACCATGCTAATACCAATAATTGTTTGCTACAGCACAGTTGAGTATAGTATCCAAAATTATTTGCCATTTACCCATAATTAGGGGAGGCTTGAGGGTCAGATACGGTCCTTTCCTGTGACTCAGATTAGGAAATAAAAACTTTCTGACATAAGTAATTTAGAAACATATGCACATCAACATTATTAAACAACCCCAACTCCCAAAAGAGCAGTAAGGACATTTACACATTTGTATGTTTATTGTGTTTTATGGAATTTTGAAAAAGAAAAAAAAAACTTTTTTTTTTAACCAAAGTAGCCACTTTTCAAAGCAAATTGCTTAAAAAAATGCTCTATGATTACCATGTAAATTTGTTTATCCTATGTACATCTTGAAAGCAGCGGTTCAGTAGAAAGACAATAAACCCCTTTGTATTTTAAATACAAATACAACAGAAAATTGTGCCAGTTTTCCTAAGCAAGTATTTTACCTAAACGGCTCCTGCAATAAAATATGAAAGTGAAATATTCTTAGCATGTTTACTTGGTAGTTTCCAACATAACCAATACCTAAACAGTGTGTATTCAATAGGCAATGTTCGCAGTCCAGCTGTTAATCACCATAATGGTCTGTCTGCCAACAGGATGAAGAACCAATGACAAAATATCTAGGCATTATTTTAGCCATTGTAGACAGAATTATTTTCCACCATATGACGACCTTGTCTGAATGCTCCTTTTTTTTCTAACTTTGCTTTAACAGGCAACAAAATAGGTCTCCTAGCTTTCAGTTTTTCAGAATAAATATCATTTGATCCACTTTGACATTTAAAAGAATAATTCACAGAAATAATTCTACCAAATTGATAAGAATAGGCTTATAAAAGGCATACAGTTTTCAGCCTCATTCACATGGAATCGGTTTGATGTCACCTGCATGATGAGGTCATAAAAAAAACACCAGAATATCATACAGCGTGCAGAAATACCAGCTGCTAATGCTCATTTACATACATACTGTTTCATTAAATTAATAAATTAGGATGTTGGTGCCAGTCTGCTAACAAACGCAATGCTGTTAAGACACAATCTTCTCACAAATGCTGGACATGTAGGTTTCATGACAAGGTGCTCGAGAATAATCCTCAGTTCTGTGAACAGTGTCCTGTAACAAGAAGAATATCCATCAAAATGCTGCTTTACATCATCTGCTCTTGTCCGGTGGACATCTTACTTTCTTTCAAAAAAGGCCTTTTTTTTTTGCATTGACATAATATATTGCCATTTGATAATCGCTAGAACCTTTCCATTTATCCACTCCTATAGCTTCCCAAATTTAATGGCAACACTTAACCCTTATATGCTGGCTACTAAATTCTACTAAAGGTTGTCCAGCCTGGCCTACACCTACATATCTAATAAAACCACTATGTTCATTGTATTGTGACTGCAAACCATCCTTATAGTAGCAGCTATAATACAAAAGCAACAAGATGTCATCCGGAATTAGCCCCTTGATGGGAGGTACACAAAAACATGCTGGCAATTGCTTTATATACCACGCTGGCAATTGCCTTATTACCAACAATTGTTCACCTGCTACACCTAGTGTTTGAATAGCTAATCTATCCAATGCCCATGCTTAATACATACATTGGCCCCAGGAGAAACATCTAAAGCGCTTTTACTATGCACCACAACAGTTACTCACCTGCAGTATGGGTTCCTTCTGGAAGTATATCGGAGCGTTAGAAATCTGTAGTAGATGAAGGGCTGTAATAAGCTCCCTTGGCCGCTAAAACAAGACAGATTTGGATTAATACAAACACCCCATCCATCATGTCTCAAAATTAAAATCAGTTTTCCAATGAAAGCGGGGAATACTTATATACATCCAGTTCCGGCTGACTGGAGTAAGAGCAGCAGTGTCGGTCAGATGAACAGTAACGGCACTGCAGTTTTTTAATGCATGGAGTATGCGGAAATAAGACAATCATTATATTACAATCGTTATTAAATGCCTCACCTGAGTAGCATGAAAACAGTGGCTGGCATTAAAAATATTTCATTACACGCTATGAACTTGAGTACGTTTTGCTGGTTTGCATTCAGTTTCTCCAGAAGAGACCTGAGAAACGGCACGCTGTTGGCCCCTCTAGCCTGAAAAAGCAGGACATATGACAGTGATGAGTATCATGGGAGTTACAGTTTGCAATAACTGCCCCCCCCCGCTTATATATTCAAGGATCAGAACCAATAATCTGGTAAATCAGGTGAAAGCCCTGATATATAACCACTTGTGACTAAATCTGGGTACAAATCCACACCCTGTAATAAGCATATGCTAATCTATCCGCCTCTGGTCCTCATAGTTATTTATGTATTTAATGAACTACATTTGCAAAAGAAATGCAATAACCTAGCCAATAAAACGGGTTACAAATTCAAATAACCATAAAGTGCAGCCATAACAAAATGTTTAAGTGAAATAAACGTTTGGAGAAAATGATATATTGTATTACGGCTAATATAAAATACACATATGCTGACATCCTTTCATGGTGCATGAATAAAATGTTATATCTATCTTTGGATCATACTTTTTTATTCCATTTTACACACTCAGGTTAGCAAGACTTACAACAATCCTGAGCAAATGATCTAATTGTGTAATAATAACATCTTTCGTCTTAGTCTTAACCAACACATTTACACAAACCGATCAAGCCATTAACAATAAGATCAGTTCAAATTTTAAGGGCGGCTTTGTTGTGATATTTAGCTCAACAAAAGAAGGATAAAGAATCTGATTTTTCCCTCCACCTTTATATTAAAAAACAAGGTAAAAGGGTTCATGATATTCACATTTGCTTGATTTCATATTAGCTCACCGGCTTTAACTACCTATAATATATACACTTACATCTAAGATCTTCTTTGTGTACGTTGATGCATGGAGCAAAGAAAAGAGCAAGACCGGAAAAATGCTCACTGTGGCAAAGGATTAAGGAAAACATACAAATTCACAAAGCTGAGATTACATACTTTCCTTTGTGGGGTCGCAGATTTTTTGTTTTGTATATATTTAAATGTGACTAAAGTAAGGATTTCGTACTTTCATCTGCAGTTTTGTAATTTACATCTCTGTCCTTTACCTCCAATTTAAAGGTATTATGGGAACAGAGGTCATCACAGTATACTCTTAGTAAAAGTATATTATAAAGGCCCCTTATTATTTATTAATTAAATATAATACACGCAGGGCTCCAGCACAAGTGGAGCAAGAGACTTCAGGGCCATGTTACCTTTATAGAGGTGCAGAGTGGCCATCAGCCATATAAGAGTTTAGAAGAAGAAGATATACAGTGCCTTCTTCCTTCTTCTAAAATTCTGCAAACTTTTCTTTTAATAAATAAACTTTGGTTAATTATTTTCTTAAGAGTTAAAACAAATCTCCTCTGTTGGGGAGAGATGAAGCTTCCTTCAGACACTGTTGTAAAGGATACTTGTAACAGGATAGGAGTTAACAAAGATGAGTGAATACAACAGGTAATGGCAGCTGTCTTCTAGCAGGGCCTCGGTCAGAAACGCCCGGCTCAGCTGGAAATGCGGTAACCTCTGATGGAGTCGAAGTGCACTGGTCAGAGCGTTTGCCAACAAGGCACGTTGATAGAAGCTGGCGGCTTCGTGTAATCTGTGAATGAACAAAGAAAGCATTGGCACCCTAAGGGAAAACGAGATCACTTCCTTTCGATGAGATTGCATCATCATTGCACAACCCAAGCCTCTCGATGCAAGAATTATCCAAGGAGAAATGCAATAGGAGTGGCTAATAAAAGGCTTTTACAGACAAAAAAACTGGGGGAAAAGCTGTAAAAAAAAAAAAAAAAACATAGCAAGGGATGACTTCTAAACAGACTTGGTGGCAGAAACTATTCAGCCCATATAAGACTACATATTTTCCCTCTTCTGTAAAACCTTAAACTTTACTTGCTCCTTAGCGTTGTGCTGTGTTCGGATAGCTACCTCTTCCTTGCATGCTTAATCTACCTCCTGTGATACCCTTTACCACTTCCGCTGGAAGGCTGACGCTCTTATTTACCATCCTCTAAGAAATTGTTTTATTACTTTATGTCTAATGCACTAGCCATCTAATATTAAAAAGACAACTTGAAGCAACTTCATCTTTCTTTAAGATATACTTCCCCTTGCACTTTAACCCCGTAATGTATTTAATTCTTGTCTTTGACATCTTTGATGTGCACATTCTGTAGCCTGGTTGAAAGGCATCTCTCAAAATGACGATATCTGGTAAAAAGTAATTTTTCTAGTAGGAAAATACCATTACTATAGGGTGAAATGTCACTAAACAATTAAATTAAACAGAAATCAAGTGACTTACCCTAAAATAGGAAGAATAAATAGGGCTGAACAATATACAGTGAACCACCTTGAAAGCCACATTGCAGTGTCCAGTTTATTAGCCAGCATGAATTGCTAAAATGAAGAAACCAAAAAAAAAGTTTATTCCATTTTAAATGTAAAAATACACAAACACTACAAACACCACACCGGTGTCAAGAAATCGAATACGTGCGCCCCCTGCTGCATTGTCAATGGGATTTATAACCTGGAAACAAGAAAACCACTGGACTTAAATTCAGAGTGGAATAGTATCTATTTTTATTAAATTACATACCTATGGATTGTGTTATAGCAATATAACCTAATTCTTTTTGGGCGCTAATTTCTTTAGACAGATTTTTGCTTGGGTCCCATTAGTTGTTTTCATTTTGATATATATTTACATTTTGAATTATATATGACACATACTGTACATACACAGTAGCAATCATCAGGGTTATCCCTTTTTTATCTGCCCCGTCTGAAGCCAGCAAGACAAAAACCTATGGAACAGGCTAGGCCAGCACAAGCAATGGATGATGAGTGCATTTTTTCTGTAGGAAAACATCCAAGAAATCTGTGTGTTCCGCCACTCTATATCACGATTTAGTTTACAGATGCTCTAAAAAGTGTACAATGTACATTGCAGGTGGAAACTTACCACGACTCCTCCCTGGGGAGGACTGTTGGGAGCAGAGTCTGCCATGGCTGCAACAATCTGGAGAATAAAGAATGAAAGAATTAGACAGGTTGGCTGTGCATGGCACTCAGCGTCAATCCATCCTACCCATCAGTTCTATTCTCCCTTAACGTGCTTTTATTTGTTTTGCCACTTGGTCCTGTTCGTGTTCCTTATGGCTTAAACTCAACTCTCTCTCCACCTAATTTATCGGTTTGTCTTAGGAGCGCTGTGTAAATTGTTGGCGCTATATAAATAAAAGATAATAAATAATAATAATGTTGGTGTGCACTGATAAAACCATAACTATAATATATTAATTAATAAAATCTATACGCGCTTTTTGTCTTTAATAATAGATTATATAGAATTACCATAACTGAACTTAGCTGCTACCAGACAGAAGTGATTTCTTATCTCTACGAATGCGCAGCTCTTTGTGAACTGTTAGCTGCACATCACAGAACTTGTAGATCACCAGGTGTCTGGCAAACTATGTGTTAACTACCCCTGACCTAAGATACACAAGATCACTGAACTACTGTAGCGTTTTGCTTTTCCGATCAGCGTACCGTAACTCATAAAGACGAAATCTAATTCTATATAGTCCACTGTGTGCTGCTAACGGCATAGAACTATCCTGAACCTAAGACAAGACCAAGGACCGATTTAATCAGGAATAACGGGCCGACCGGTTCTTATCTGCCGTCACATTCTATGTTTCTAAGTAGACCAACTGTCTCAAGAGTCAAGAAGACCCCATTCTTTTAGACATTAGCGGCCCCGACAGAATCATCCGGCACTAAACAGATACCAACCGGGTCACAGCAAACGTGACACCGGAGACAGCGGAACAAGCATTGGTGTAAAAGCTGCACCAAAACAGAAAAAGGTCATTTTTAAATAAGTTTGGGCAGTAACTCAAAATCAGCAGTGATGTTTTTAAATCACTTTATTGGACAACAACCCGCAACCACCTTGGTATCCATTACACGTCATTTAATTTCATCGTCATTCATTCCATATTATCACAGAGGCTACAAGAAAGGAGTGGAAAGCAGCCTGTATTGTTAATCATATAGATACATAGCGTGTATTTTAACAAGAAATGTTACCCCTGATCACTAAACGGAAGGCTGTACCCGTCTCGTTAGATCACCAATAGCTAACCTCACTGCAAAATACCCTGTGAGAGCGGAAGCCAGGGATCAATCAGGCCTCCCGAGCCCATTCATCCACGGAAGGGAAACCAATAGAGCTATCGCGGCTCTTTTTCCACCTCAACCTCGTGACCCCATTTATAAGAGTCGTCCGCAAAGGGGGCAACAGCTTGTGGCTCCCCCGATACCACGAGCACCCCTTCCTCACCTCACACAGATCCCGGCACCGGGCTGTCACTTCTTCCGGCGATGGCTACTACGGCGACCAACTGCAATGACGTCCCCGGCCGGTCAGCCAATGGCTGCGCAGTGAGAAGGCAAGGGGGCTGTACCGGAAACAGAGATCGAGGCTGGGCAATGAGGCATCGTGATTGATAGTTCGAGTATCCAATAATGAACGAGATGAGGGCTTCAATTCTGGAACCTTCTACTCACTGGCGTAGTATGGCTTGTTTTGCTATGTGTGAGGCGGTGTTGCTAATGCGCTCTTACGGTATTGTCACTTACGCAAAAAGGTTACGTTTGGGTTACAAATGTTATAAAATAGGTTAAAAATGTAACTGTCCTACATGAGTTTCTATTAACGCGCAAAATAAAGGTATGCCGTCTGCAGAGCCGTAACTCGGGATCTTGGTACTCACTTGCCTCATCTTGAGAGAAGTGTGCCCGTTAGGTTGCAGTATCTGAGGGAGCTGGGTATGTTAACAGGGGTGACAGGATGGAATGCCCATAGATAATAATGATTAAGAAAAATAAATAGCTAGCGATTTGTAGATAAATCACGTGATTCTTTGGCGCATGCTGTTGGTTGTTAATCTGATTAATGGTATCGTAGCCTTATTGTAGGAAATGCAAAGGTATATGATGGTGCAACGTCCATAGATCATAATAACAGAAATGTGGCTTGTAAACATATAACATAAATATTTAGCACAGGAATCGCAGATTGAAAGGATAAGATTAACAACCGTTTCAGCAGAATGCGACGGAATGATGGGAACGGCAGATGGTGCGGTGAGAAGGACTGTAGATCGGAACGGGAATGTAATTTAAAAGCCAATTGCAGACCGATCCCCGATACGAATCACAAACGTAGTCTCCAAATACAGTCGTGGCTTCCAAGAGGGAAATCCACTGGAATTCTTGCTGTCTTTTATGGAATAACAAGCGATGGTAACTATATTGTGTTTGGCCATTAAAACACACTGGAAAAGGGGAAAAAGCTAACGTCCAGATGTTCTAGATGTATCTCGTAGATCTTTGGCGCAGGTACTGCTCAAATATATTTTAAGTTTCTAAAACTATATGACTGGGGAAATATATGGGTGAACGCCCATGGATCGTAATGGAAGGGTACAGAAAGGTGATTTCTAAATAAAATTCTGATATATCACGTACATATTTAGTGTAGGTATCCCCCAGGTACGATTGCTGATTAAAAGGTCTGAGATAAACAAGAAATAGATTTTTTTCAATGAATTTTGAATGTTTTATTCACATTCATTTTGCCTTTGTTTTTTGATATCTCTCTTGAGATCTGTGATTTTATTGGAGGTGTATCTGTGAAACATCTATGTGATAGGTCGCTACTTTCCCAGGTTACAGACCCAGGAAACATATTCTCCTTCCCCCTTTTACAAGCCCTCCAAACAACCCCCTCATGCCCATGTAAAAAGCTTGTCAGGTTCTAGCAGGACTGGTTTGGAGCGTAGAGCAGGGTGGCCAAGTTCCAAAGCGAAGTCCGGGAGGCGAACCAAGATCAGGGCAGGCGGCAATGGTGCAACAACGGGTAACGAGCCGGGTCAGTATAGGAGAGAAACACAGTCCAGTAAACAATGCCAAAGTCGGGTGCCGGGAGGACTATCAAGTAGCATAAGTTGAACGCAGGATGGTCTGAGCCGAGCAGAGCTAACAAGACGGCTCAATGACTAAGCACTGACTGAAGGGTGTGCAGGGTTTTTATACTGGTCCACAGGTAGAGCCCCTCGCTCTGGCTCCCGGCTACTCCCGCCCTCACCTGTAGTGCTGTGCAATTCCCCTAAGGGATTGCCAGCCTCTCTCTCTCCACCTCCCCTATCTCCACCAATGAGATAGGGTCCATGGATGCCGGGACACACCCCCCTGTCGTCCCCCGCATGGAGGTGCTCGTGGGTCACGGCACGCGACCAACTAGAGGCCGGGGACGGAGTGGCAGCATTTCATATAGTTTTGGGGAGTTGTTGTAATGTTTAGGGGTAGTTATCCCCTCCAAATCACAAGCACTTGCACATCCGGGCAGGTGATTTCTTCTACAACCAATCACAGGCGCAGATACAGTCAGATGACCAAGGCAATGCTTTGTAAGAACTCCCTCTGTTCTCTGCTTCTCCTCACTGCATCTGAGCTTGAGTGAGAGAGAACAGTAAGGAACAGTTATTGCCACTGTCCCAAGACCAATATCTAACACCTTTTTTATTATTTTTATTATTATTATTAGGTTTGGGGTTTGGTAGGGGTTACAAAAAAACAAGCAAAAACAAAATAAATGAAAATTATATCAGAATATGGGTTGCTTTCTAAATTAGGGCAAATTAATATAAATAGCCATTTATACTTAATGTGTATAATTTATATACTAGTAAAACTGTGACTAAATCCCATTTTTTTTATTTTTTTTTATAAATAATGTCTTAAGTATGGTTTCAAGAGAAAGCCCTACTTGTCCATTAAAAAAAGAGCAATAATAATAATAATTTGTGTGGGTACACTAAATAAGAAAGAGAGAAATAATGGCTCATACCAAATCCCCCCAAAATTGCTCTGGTCCTGTAGTGTAAAATAGCCCTGGTCCTTAAACAGTTAAAGCGGTTAATTTCAATGTTGTATGTTGCCAATTTCATGTTATTGTTATTTTTCTGCAGGTGCTCAATAAACAAAATGTAATGTATCTGTAAAAAGCTTTAAAGGGTTAACGGAGCCCTTTACTCACACATTAGCGTAGCGAGAAACATCTGTCGTTTTATAAAAATATCCTTCCATTCAAAACTGTCATAATATTATTGCAAGTAAGCATACATGTTACCATCTTAGTTTCTGAAATATAAAATACTAAATGGAAAGACATGAAGTTATCCTGTTAAGTGACTTGTTTGCGACAGGAGAGGCAGTAAATGACTTGTTTGGCAGTAAATGACTTCATGTTTTTATCCCAGAAGTCTGGGGATTAAGCTTTTGAGTTGTGCCTACCTTCATAACCGCTCCCCCAGACTGCATTCTGTTCATTCCCAGATAACACACACAGCGTTCTGTGACATCGAATGATTAGGTCCAAGCAGCTCACCTAGCAGCCCTGTTTGTAGTTTTTTAACTATATCAGAACATTTGACCATTTCCTATATATGTGTAACAGGTACTACAAGCCAAATAATTGATAACGCTGCTTCTGTAGGAATGTAAGCAAGTGCCTGTGATGCATTGCAACTGGTCCCTTGAAGAAACCATCCCTACGCTGCTAAAGTGACTAATAGACTTGAGCGCCAGCCAACTGATTCATGTTCATCTTCGTGGGGGGAAAAATCTTCATATTCTGGAATATTCGCCCGTTCCTGTATTTCATTGGTTGATGGCAGACGAGCCCCCTGCTGGCGACCAATAGAGTCGCTCGTACAGACTTTTAAAATCGTGGTGCCGCAACTTGGCCGGCAGAGACCACTGGTCTCCCTGCTCCAACAGTTAAAGTTCCCTACAATCGACTTTATTGGTCGTTCGGACAGACTTGTAACTGTTGGAGCAGGGAGACCAGTGGTCTCTGCCAGGCAAGTTGCGGCGTCAGGAGTTAAAGGGCCCTGCAGGCAACCAATAGAGTCGTTCGCACGGCCCTTTAACCCCTGACTGCGAACCTACAGATTTCCGCTCCCGTTAACTCCTGCAATGCTGCGTAGATAAGGTATGCTATATGGGGAAGGGACCAGGGAGATTAATAGACGAAAACGAACACGAAGATTCTTCGTGTTGTGTGTCTTCGTCTACGTTTTGCCACCACCATGTTTGTATGTTCGGTATTCGGGCTGAACAACGAAAACTTACCCTTCGTGTTTGTTGTCCGAATACTAATGCTCAAGTCTAGTGACGAACATTGGTGAGTATTACATTACAGATTGGCTGGATCCCCTTCTGTCGGCAGACGTCAGCATCGCAGTGTAACAGTACTTGTGCCCTGAGATCTTTTAACGTGACTAGGCCCCTCGATCTTCCTGCTTCTTTCCCCACAACAAGGATTGCTTCCACTAATCATACTTTTCCCTGATCTCTGTGTGATCAGGAAAAAGAATGAAATTAACAATGATTATAATATTAACAATGATTCAAGTAAGCATTTACGACATAAAAATAATGTACAGGTATTAAAAATTACAGAATTTTACAAAAAATCACTAATGTAATTGAGGTTATGGTTGACTGGTATTCTTAATAAAAAAAACTGATTATTTTTATTAATTTGATTAATTAAAGGACCACATTTAAAGTTTTACAGCATCTGTTACAGTAAGATATTGCCTTTTCAGTTTGCCTTTCCCGTTATTCTTAGCCTTGTGATGCCTGGTAGATAACCTGTTGAACAGCTGCATTGAGATCACATTTCACAATATTGTATGATTTTTCATTATTCAGTTATCTTCCTGCATCTAGCAGAAAAACACTTCCTCGCCCGCAGTGCGGGTACTCCAGACTCGGATGGAAGTACCACAGTAATTTTTAATGTCCGCTTAATGAATATAGCAGTAGTCAGGGGAGGAATATGTTGCTATTTTCCACACTGTGGTCGGATATAGAAAAAAAGCCCATCCATTTTTTTTATGATTTTCATTGCTATTTTTGATTGGACTATTATCTAACCAAATCTAACACTGGTTATTGTAACTTAGTGCAAAATCACTAAATGTGTGAGAGCTGTAAAATAAATTGTGCATAATGTTTTTGGAGGCAGTTTATATACATAGAAACATAGTTTGGTGGCCTTTGTAGTCTTCCCATTTTTCCTGATGTAAGACTCTTACCTTGGTACTTGGTCTTGTCTTAGATTCAGCATAGCTACTGTATTATTTTATACCACTTCCAATGAGAGGCTGTTCCCAGGGCCGGCCCAAGACATAATGCCACCTGGGGCGAAGTTTAAAATGTCGCCCCCCCCCGCCGACCTTCTCATTATCTACCCTCCCTCCCTATTATTTACCCTATCCCTCCCTTTGTACTTCACTTACCTTTCAGCAGTCCTGCGGCGAGTCTCCCTGCTCTGCCGCGGTGCGCACTGCTCACCGCCGGAAATGACGTCATATTTCGGCGCTCAGCATTACAAGCCGGCACCGAGACCCAGCTAGAGGGCTCACAGAGGAGAAAGAGGGGCGTCTCTCTCTCCTCCGCTTAAAAAGAAAAAAAGTCACTTGGGGTAATTGCCCCACTCTGCTCCATGGTAGGGCCGGCCCTGGCTGTTCCATTTATCCACCACCCTCTCAGTAAAGTAAAACTTCCTTAGATTTAATCTGCACCTCCTTTGTAATAATCTAACTTTGTTAAACCCCTTTAAGTATTTAAATGTTTCTATCACATCTCCCTTTCCTCTTCTTTCCTCCAAACCATACATTTTGAGCTCCTTTAGTCTTTCCTGGTCATTTTACTACCGCAGACCATTCACCATTTCGGAATCCCTCCTCTGAGCTCTCTCCAAAATGTCAATATCCTTCTGGAGATGGTTTGATTTGTTTAGGAGATTGGAGTAGATATGTCCATAGAGTACAATGTGAAAAAGCACAGGACTGCTCTACAAGAAACATCTCAGGTGTGATGGCACAAACCTAATAGCAATACTCTCAATATGAGCGTTCTGCAGGATAAAATAAAATCATCAAAATGAGTTTTGTGGATGTGGCCATATTTTTGTAGCAGACTACAGCTGACGTATATTAAGCCAATGCATGTTTGTGGCTACTGAGCAAACATCACTCACAGTGATAATTTTATGGCTTACCAGAACGCCTCAATACATTTTTCAGGTCAGTTTTCTTTCTAGGAAATCTGTCAGAGAGAATCACTTATGACGGAATGCACATAAATCGGAGACAATAGTAGAGTTTGTGGAACACAGCGTTAAATACAATGTATATATTGTGTACTAGAATTGCAGATGTTGCAGTGAAGATGTTATTTCTTGAAAATGTTTTCTATTTTGCCTCTCATTACACATGTGGCCTATTTAAATATGTGACATTTTTAATAATTCAGCTATCAACATCTGAAAAATATTATATTATTATTTTTATTTATATATCACCAGCAATTTGTACAGTGCTTCTTAAAGCGCATACATTTAAAGGGTGTGACAAAACCATAAACTGACAGACTGAGACAAACCAATAGATTGCCATGAATTGGTTCTGTATAGCACTGTGCTATAAAATTGAAAATATGTTTTATGTTTATTCAGCAGACTGCTTATCCATCCTAGCTGCTGAATTGTGAGTGTTTTAAAACTAAAGCCACACAGTCTTAGCAACAGCTTCAGATTAACTATTATGTGTCTTAGTAATTAATCCTAACTAATCATTAACTATAGGAGAATATATTGGCAGTGGAAAGAGCTTTAAACTAAGCTGCACTGGAAGCTGCATTCCAAACTCTCATGGTATAAATCTAGCACTTGACATAATTAAGATTGAATTGTGTTGATTACATTTATATAATGCCCATGTTAAATATGATTATTCCTATAAAACACGCTTTAGCTGAACCGTCATGGGAAGTTGTTTTCTAATAATACTGTCAGGGTGTCCATGACACATTAAAGACCTTGTTAGTTGTGTACCAGTGAAAGAATGTATCATGTCAGAGTTTGGACGTAACAATGGGAAGCGAGCTTGTGCCACACAAGATGCTTCTTTTTTCCTCTGGGACCATATTAAAAAACTCTATGTCATGATTGTGTTTTACACAAGTGACTGATGGATCAGAATAAAAGGCAGTGTGAATATGGGTTAAAAAGCAGGGATCTAGAAACATTTCTCTTTTGACCTTTTTGTGTTTATTTAGTGTCATCTCCTAGATGTGTTACAAAATAAGTGGATATTTTGTTGGTATCCAACAACAACAAATGCTATTCTTCCCATTGACATGGAAGCTCATTTTTCTGGCTTTAGGTTTTGAGCAAATGTCATGCAAACATCTTGTACTTCATTAAGAAAAAACTATAATAAATTCATAAAAGCTTATCTTCTCTAATAAATGTTCATACAGTCTGCATCGTGCTAGCTGTAAATACAGGTTAACAAAATGTGATTCAGTGGCAAAACACAAGTTCCTGCCCCCCCTTTCTGCCTGCAAGTTGAGTTGAGTTGAGGGACCTCTTCCTATATAAGTATCCAGTTTTTAATTAAAATTTCTGTGTCTTGGGACATGTTATTGCACATGAAAAAATATGCCTTATGTATGCTTGGTAATACAATTACAGATGCTATTAACAGCAGATGAGGGCCAGTTTCAAAGGGCCACGTTCTACAACCAGAAGCCTAAGACCACTGATGTCATTTGATTCATAAAAACATTATTGTTTTATCTAATACAGCAGTTCCTTTCTTAACCAGCGTGATTGTCCTGTAAACATTGAAGTTGAGACAATCCATGGCCAAAACGTTTTACACTAATTTTTTTCGACTCCTCACACAACGGTTTCTAACTCCACCTTGTTACAATACATATCTATGGTAATCCCCACATTAACACACGGCTGTTGTCATTGCCCTACATTGCTCAATTAATAAAAAATTTGTAGCCTATAGTTTATATTCAAAAATCCTGCATGAGATCATAGTGCAGATCTTTGTTTTGCACAGTTGACATTGAAAGTTTACATACACCTAGGCTAAGGAGACCTACATCGCCATTGCCTGAAGGCTGTCACGCAAAGGAAGAAGCCCCTACTCCAAGACCAGCATAAAAAGCCAGAATGAAGTTTGCAGGTACATAACAAAAACCAGAATGAAAACAGCCTTTTGGAGGAATGTTCTTTGGCCAGATGGAGGAAAAGGGATGAGGATTTTAATCCAAAGAACACCATTCCAACTGTGAACTATGGGGTTCATCATGGGCATCATGATGTGGGGGTATTAAAGTAAAAGGCAGGGCTGGACTGGGAATGAAAAGCAGCCCTGGAAACATTTGGAGACCATACACATACCTGAGTCACGCTATTTGCCATACAAATAACTATAAAACATTCTTTTTATCACATTATTTGAATTAAAATGCCAGAAATCAAAAGTGTTAAAAGACCATAATAAATGAAATACATTAGACATAATGGAATAAAAATATTTGCTACTGCAAAACTTTTTAGATAAAAAAAGTTCAATTTTATTCAGTGGAACAAAACACTGATCACATTATTCTTCATGATATTCTTGTAAGAAACTTTTGGCTATTAATACCACCACAACTGTTCTAGCACTGCATCATCCAATGAATACCTCATCCCAGATACATTATCTTTTTTTTTTTTTTAAATGCACACAGTTGATGGTGCAAAGCGGTCTGCCAGCATGTTTATGTAAAAAGTCCTCTCAAGGGGGAAGGACTGTGGAACCAATGAGAATAATAAAATCCGTTCTTACATTCAAACACACACACCCACCAGGACAGGCTCTACCACACCGACACATCCATACACATACCAGGACAGGCTCTACCACACCGACACCAAAACACACACACCAGGACAGGCTCTGCCACACCGACACATCCATACACATACCAGGAAAGGCTCTGCCACACCGACACCCAGACACACATACCAGGACAGGCTCTACCACACCGACACCAAAACACACACCAGGACAGGCTCTGCCACACTGACACCCAAATACCATATTTGCGTGATTATAAGATGACCCCCCCCAAAATCTGAATATTAATTTAAGAAAAAAAGAAAAAGCCTGAATATAAGATGACCCTATAGGGAAAAGGTTTTACTAGTGAATATTAATTCATGTAAACTATTTTTTTATATTTAGTAAAGCTATGATTGAGAAAAATATTTTTTTTGTTTTTATTTCCTTTTATTTGTCAACCTGCCCCCCCCTCAGTTATGCACATCTGCCCCCAGGCTTGGCACTCTGTCCCCAGAAATGCCTTATATCCCCCTTTATGGCACTCTGCCTTCCTGATATGCCTTATTCCCTCCTATGTGCCTCTCTGCCCCATGATATACCTTTTAATCCCCTATTTGCCACTCTGCCTCCAGAAATGCCTTATACCCCTATACGCCACTATGGTATCCCGGTGGGCCAGTCCGGCCCTGGTAAAAGGAACAGGTGCACTTGAGAAAATAGATGGCATCAAGAGGAAAGAGGATTATCTAGAAATAATGAAGCCACACCTCAAGACATAATGTGTGGAAAACTTGAGTTTGAATGTCTTTAGCCTCCTTGTATGTAAAGTTTGAGCCTCAATCATATTAATAGCGTGAGATCCACAGAAACTAACTGATTTGTTTGATTTCAATGGAAGATCTTTGCTGCCCCTGATTGGCTGCTTCAAGGAGCCAATCAGTGATGCAAAATGTCAGACCACAGAGTGATATTCCGCTGCAGCTCTGGTGATGCAGCTTCTCCCTAATGTTTTGCAGGTTAAATAAATGCATATGAATGTATTTACAAAAGTATTTTCATATGTGTTCATTGTTCGGGGGGCTGCCTGAGACATTGAAGTGTCTCTGGAACAAAGAATATGTATAGTATAGAGACAAAGCACTTATTAGTACAAACGCCTTCTGTTTTAATTATATATTAATAACGGTAATGTTTGGGATCTCCTGGGGCAGTGAAAATTAGCCTCTATGTACAGTGATTGGGGTTGTAATTATAATAAACATTATAAATACATTCAACATACAATAGCATAAAAAAAGTAATGATAATTAACGTATAAATTAAACTGATAAATGGTGTGTGTTGGTCACATAAGAGTGGACTGTCGGCTTGTGTGTGAGTTTGGCTGAGATAGTGATTGAAGGTAAAATGCGGTGATTTCGATTGCTTGCGGTGGTAGTAGTTGTGGTGTCAGAGTTATGGTGTGTAGTTTGATGAAGTGTGCTTCAGATGTTTAAGAAACAAAATGTTTCTTCAAATAGTATACCACTGGGGAGTGATTTTATTGCCCTAAATAGCAAGTCTGTGATATATGTATCCAAGCCTGTATATGTAAGTAATTAGTGAATATGCATCCCATTGTGAATTATTTCATCATTTTTTTGTGCTTAAACTAAACATTTTAAATAAAAAAATAAATACATACTGAATCATGGTTACCAATATTCCTCCGTTCTCTTTTTTTGTATTTTACCTGGAGAAAAAAGCAGGATACTTCTCTTAAAACAAGTGAAACATTAACATATCTCCACAAGGAATGTGCCACAAACTGTAGAACAATGTATTGCTGTTTTGCTGTCTAGAGTAGAAGTCAATAATTAAACGGAACAAGCGTTGCAATTAAAAGGTTATTGACCTGTGTCATCGAGTGTGTTATTATTTGTTACCATGTATTAACATAATCATAGGCTAATCTACTATCTATACCAGAAATGTTCTTCCCTGTGTGTTCTGACCCAGTCTAGCTTCACAGCAGAAAGGTATGAGAGGATAAGCTTAGAGGGCCATCTACATCTAAAATTAACTAAAGATAATATAGATATAGAATGTGAATGAGCCGGGGAATGGATGGCCATTGTCAGTAATTGGGTGTATTTCATTTTTTAACCTCAAAATGTCTGTGGTTCCTTTTAGTGGTCAAAAGTTTATTGAATGTCATAAGTTTTGAAATCTTCATAGGTCATTTCTTCAGTGACCATCTCACTATTAAAAGGGAGAGGGCTGTATTTCAAGACATTTCACACCAGTCATTATACCGTCTAAAGCAGTTCTAACCAGGTAAATGCCTAAAGGTTAATTATTACAGAAAGATAAATGGCTAAATCGTTGGATTATCTAGCCTTGTCCAGCCCTGAACGTTGCTCTGCTAAGACCAGCAAACATTCTTTGCAACTGGACTTGATTTCCCAGGAGCTTGTTAGCTAAGGCTAATAAAATCTTACGTGTGGAGCTTAATTTTTAGTATTATTGGTTGGACCTGTATTATATTCTCCAGTACCATACAGTGGGCTAAGTATAATAAAGCACAAATGCTGAACACAAAATTTGGCATTTGCAGCCCTTTGACTTCTCATCTCCCTTGATGATTGCTTGTCTTACTCTTCCTATTGTATTGCATTGTTTTATGTAGCACAATCAAATGTGATTGTCCCCTTAGCTCTGTCCCTCATGGGGGAACTTTAATGGGAGAAGAATGGATTCTGTCAATTAGACTGGGACAAGCCAATACTGAAGCCTCTGTGAATAGGATGAAACATGCAGAAAGGCGGGCTAATGTTTTGGAACTGGTCAATGGAGGTGACAGTAATTGTGCAGATTAAACTTTGAGCACACGTGCATGCACAAAGGGGACAGATGTGAGGATGGGCAGATGTGGGTGTGTTTTAGCGCTGGCTTTGCATTTATTTCATTGCTTTGTATAACATTATGCATTTTGAGTTGAGAATCCTCTAGCTCTATACACAGTAACTGCAGAATCTGTGATTTAGATATAGTTTTTTTTCTCTTTATTTTCTAGCTTTCTTTTTTTCTGAGAAATCCCACTGACACTTGATACAAAAAAACCATATAGTTATAATAGTCCAGAGAAATAAAGTACATAGCAAGCTTTTTTGTTTTGTTTTGATTAATGCCAACATCATTGAAGGTTTTTTGGGATAGATGCTGACCCAGAGCGATGAGTGATAAGCACTTTGGAAGAAACTTCTCCACCAGCTGTTTCCCTGTTTCCTTGCCTCTTCTTGTTATTCTTTCTTCTTTCTTAGTTTGCTGGCCCTTGTGTCTTCTTTCTTTGTTTGCTTCTCTTTGAACCTGGCCTCCCAGTAACATGTCGATTGGCGGTACAGGGGTGAGGCTGTCCCTGTGGCTCTGCCCTTTTACGAAAATTCACCAGGAAGCCAGGTTCACAAAAAAGATGCAGAGAATAAAGAAAGAAGACAGAAGAACAAGAGTCAAGAGAAAAAGCAGAGCTGCAGGAAAGGAGACAGAAACACGGAAGCAGTCAGCAGAGTTTGAGGAAAAAACAAATTCAAACAAAAATTCGGAGCTCTTTTGTTGGGGGTCCCTCCTTGTTTTGGGAGACTTCTACGAATTGACGAAATTGGTAGGTTTAGTAAACACTGAAATTCGCATGAACCCAAATGCACAAGTCTACTTGCATTGTACTTTTAGTCAGAACTACAGTGCCTCTCGACAACTATAACTGCGGTGGAGACAAGTGTTCGTATATAAACTAAACAATTACAAATAGTGAAATATATCTTCTCCATCCAAACATAAACCTCATACAGTCAGTTAAGTACATATATTCTTATCTATTCCTTTCACCTGATCATCCAGTAACCCCACATGCTTTAGCCCTACAGAGCATACTTAGGGATGATTCATGATACATGACATGGAGAGGACATTTCATAAAGCACACACACCCCATAGGTGTAATTACAGCAAGCGTTTATATATCCAGAGGCTGTGTGATTTAAATCACCACAATCCATTTCCTTCAGGTTACACAGCTATTTTTATTCTGTAACCCAATTGCTCGCTTAGTGCCTCAAGAAAGGAAGGTCAAACTACAACATTCTGCGGACATTCAATATCCATGTAAACCTAGAATGTGACAGATTTGGTTTGATCTAGAACTGCTATATCTTGCCTCTTGCATCTTGAAATTGAAATGCATGAAATAAATACAAGCAAATAAAAACAGTTATTACAACTTCATTTTTACTAAATATAAGGATGAAATGTATAAAAAACAGATCGTAGTTATCTAACTGGAAGACACACTTTAGGGGCAAAAGGGGAGTTGAGATTGTTATATCAAATTGAAAGTGGGATTATTTTAATACTTAATCCACTTTTGAAGATGAAGAACTCTAAATAAACAAGAATGGAATACAGAAAAATAAAGTTGTATTTTAGGGAAAAATGTAAATAAATAGAAATTTTACAGGATGAATCTGATGATAAATTCCCAGATTATCATCATGCAACCTATTGTTTCTGCTTATCATCAGGCCCACTACCCCTTTGGTGGTGCTACCCTAGGCCTTGGCGAGTATGCCTAATTACTGTGTTTAAGTAGGTAAAGGATGTAAATTCTAATGTCATTATGTATACCATGAAATGTTCCTCTTCTCCATGGAATCACAGGGCAGACATTGTAGTTTACAGCATCTGAAGGGCATAACAAGTTGACAAAATAAACCAGCTTGGCACAGCTGCTACAGCTATTGTGACACCTATCCATTCTGTCTCATACCTTATATAAGAATTGGATTCTGTAGCAGCGCCCCATGTTCTATAACGCTAGATATCTCATCAAGTACATTGATAACAAACAGCATACGGCATAGCACACAGTGACCCAGAAGGCAAAAATAGAATTTTAGCTTTTTTGGACAATAGAGGCAGTGAAAGGTAATTATAAATCCCTGGTACTTTACCTAATACACCTTTTCTTTCACATGCATTTTTGTCTGTATATGTTTATGTAAAGTTTCAGGATATAATGTACTTTTTAAATATTGATAAAAGTGAAATAATTAATGATGGAGGGAACCAATTACAGTGGTATCCACCTTCATCTGAAAGCATACAATTATAAACGTGATGCATTGCCATAATATTGCCAGCAGAGGGCGCCTGCATCCTTCTTTTTGTTTTCTTCCCTTACATAATTGCAATAGGCAGCAGTACAATGTAATTAGTTTTATGTATATATTATTTGATCATGGAAATATTCTCTTCTTACAAAATAGTACATGAAGCATATGATATGTGTTAAAAGAGTTAATTCCGTATTATCTGCTAGAGTGCATTGCCCATTCTTTCCTCCATTATTGTTGGATCCACTGAAAATGTAAGCAATGTTAAATCTAATTTTTCTGTGCAAAACCTAATTAGCCATTTTAAAAAAGGTTAACGCCAGCGCCTGAGACGGTTTTTGTTTAATAATCCCATTACTGACGGCTCATCATGTATAAAACGGTGCAGTAGGTTGCAAATTTCCCACTTGTTTTAAGTGTGTCTTGAAGAAATATATAAAAACTATTCTCCTGCTGACATTAAGAGGTCTAAGAAGAAAAGGCGTTCACCTAAACTGTAAGTATACAAGCTGCAGTGATTTTTACATTCTCTGGCTGCTTTAAAGGGATACATTTATTTTCTTCTGGATAGTACAAGAGCTCCTGAGAATTGTTTTACAGTCTTTAGGTTAGGCAGAAGCCAGGGCACATAGACTCCTTGGAGAATAGATTTCCTTGCTAGATGCTTTGCTGGACCTTCACTGGTTTCTCCACTCTAAAGGATGATGATGATGATGATCTATCCCTGGAGATAAATCTCATGGCAGATTATTTACCAGGGCAGGTGGAAAAATATTGGTAAAATTTGGAATAATAGAGAACATTTTATTACTGGAAAATAGTTTGAGGATTTGCTTTTTTTTTGTCTTAATGTCTTTTGTAATTTTTTGTACGCCTGAATTTTTTTAAACGGGGCACTTCTGCTGATTTGGAAAAAATGTAGATGCTGCAAAATATTTGTTATAAATAAGAGGGAAATATGGTGAGCTTTAGCTTATTACTGGATATTTATATAGCTTAATTCATCAAGCTCGATTGCAGAATAATATATATTGTAACCCATGCATTGCAATATGGTAATATATATATATATATATATATATATTTCAAAAATTGCAAAATAAGATTTAATGGTTAACACATGACTTTTGTGTGAATAACAAATAAAGAATGTATTAAACATTCGTTACATGTATGAACGAATGTATTAATTCGTTACATTTACAAGGAGAACTATATTATTTATAGGCATATTGTATATTGTGATGTATTTTTTTATATTGTCCAGTATTAGGGTGTGTATATATATATATATATACACTTTCATAAATAATAAGTATTTTTGGGACCGCACCATGTTCCTTCGAGATCGAGATGTGTGTGTTCCCAGATGCATAGGTTATCTAAATACAACATACTAATTTTTAAGTACATACGATATTTATGGGTTTACTAAACAAATAAATGTTTGCACATTTGTTTATTTTATCTTTTTATATATAGATCTATAAATATATCGAAATGGGTGGACTCAGCTTGCATATTCTTTACTGTTCCGTTATTCCAATTGTAGTGCAGACCTCATTGGGATTTCAGCAATTTGGGTTTAACAGATGAAATATAAAGGAACGAATTACAGAGATAATATATAGTAATCAATTGCAGAGGAACGATATAGGAATTCATTATTTCGGAAATATATATGAATTAAATGCAGATGAAATGTATAGGGATAGATTACAGAGACAATATATATAGGATTTATTTATATATAGAATATAAAAATGTAATTGCTGGGGAAATATATTGGAATAAATTACAGATAACATTTATAGGTATTCATTGTAGAGCACATACAGTATATAGTAATGAATTATAGAGGAAATATATATATATAATGAATTGCAGAGGAAATATATAGGGATCAATTACAGAGAAAATATATATATCTAGGAATTATTTACAAAGAAATTATATAGGGATTAATTACAGAGGAAAAGTATAATAATGAATTAAAGAAAAAATATATATAGGAATGAATTGCAGAAGAAATATATAGAAATGAATTGCAGATAAAGGATATAGGAATCCATTATAGAGCATATATATAGGAATAAATTACAGAGGAAATATATAGGAACGAATGATACAGGAAATATATAGGAATGAACGGCAGAGGAAATATATAGAAATGGATTACATAGGAAATATAAAGGAATTGATTACAGAGAAAATGTATAGGGATTAATTACAGAGAAACATATGAATGAATTGCAGAGGAAATATATAGGAATGAATTGCAGAGGAAAAATATGGGAACAAATTGCTGAGGAAATATATAATTATTATATAATTATTAATTACAGAGAAAATGTATAGGAATAAATTGCAGATGATATGTATGTGAATGACCTCCAAGGATATGGAGTCCATTCACGGCGTATTTATGTGTTTGTTTCATTTACTGGTAAACCGCTGCAGACAGCAGAATATGAGATAAATAAAATAAAAAATAAAAATTAATACAAAAACTATACGAGGCCAAAAAGGTCCCTGTGGGGTTACTTAGCGATTCCGATTCCGCGGCGCCGCATAGGACCGGTTCGTCGCTAATATCGGCGATCATCGCGATTTCGGCATTCGGGACATTGGAATTGGGTCGCCCAGCATAGGGGGATTTTTTTAAATACTCATTATATGAATATTCAATGCATTATTTCTATACATATAATGTTAAAAAATACCGCAATCTTAAATTGTTACCAATTTCGAAACTGCAGGGGTTATGTATCAAATATCGTTACAAGACACACCTTACTCCGTAATTATGTGTTCATGTGTTGTGACCTGGTGACAGTGCTTCTATTAGAATGCCGTTCAATGTATTTAAATCGCCTTGTACGGCGCTGCGGAACACGATGACGCTATATAAATCCAATAATAATAATAATAATTACTATAATCATATACGTTTACTACCGTTATAAAGCGCTTCCGCAGTGCGCCCCGTCATACTGTAATAATAACACAGACCGATAGTAACGCTGACACATAGTGTGCTAATTTTTCTTTGTTTTTGAACTAACTATGCCCAATTATTTATTAATTTATATAGCGCTTATTTCTGTCAGGGGGTATATTTAATATATCGCTCTTAAAAGCTAATACTTTCCTTACCCCGTGTAATAGAGCACGTTCATTGTATGGCTTCTACAGCAATTCAGGCCCAGCTTATACCGGCTAACACGCTGAAATGGGCTGCTTTTAATATAGCGCTCACAATAGCCGTGGGGGAGAATTTCTGTACATTAATATGATATATGGAATGTACCCCTTACATGCTGTAAAAGGGTAACTCTTACACACTGCAATGGGGTATAACTAATGTAAAAATTACCCAAATCAACAGGTACAGCTAATACAGCTCTTACACCAAACCGGGAGTACCGGGAGTACAGTGCTTACAATACACCCCAATACACCGCTTGCAAACTGCATCGGGGTAATACAAGCCTTACATCACTAACGTACCCCTCACACACTTTAAAAACCTGTAGACAAATTAGCAAGGATTAACTATTCCAATGCCAGATAGGTTGGCTACAGCAATTCCCTGCCTCTCCTCAAAGTGTTAATATGGAGGAAATACAGTATATATCAAAGCATAGAGTATTGGGATCAATGGGAATCCTCGCTTATAATTGTTTGGTGGTGGATGCTGTTTACTAAGCGAAATAAGACAAACACACGATGCCAAGTGAGTAGCATGTATTAAGCAGACGCTGTTACGGGTCATATTTGTTATTTCATTGTCGCGATCTTGCCTTTTGTCGCCTCAATGTGCGACAAGAAATCCTTTGAGTACATTGGGTCTTATAGGGCTTTTCCTTTGATACATGAAGGTGTATTAGCAATGCCCAGAGTAATTAGTGAGGGTTTCAGCCAGGAACAGGTTAAATGCGTAATGACTACAATCCCCACGATCCTTTGATGACTCGGTTGTGATGAGGATGATGTAATTATAGCGCATAGCAGCTTGCGGGGTTTATTCTAGGTTGAGGGGGTAAAGGTTGTGTAAAGGCAGTGGATAGGGATAAGAAAGGGACAAAGGGACGACAGCCACAGTGTGGACAGGCCGGGCATCAAAAGCCGCAGAGCTGCCCCCAGAATGTGAGCCGTGGGGGCAGATCTAATGACCAGCACTGCTGAAAAGAGCCCAAAGCAAATATCCAGATAAAGCCCATTGCACGGATATAAAGGATCAGAACCGACAGCAGCCGGAGTTAAATACCCCTATGAATACAGGGCCTTTGGCTACTGACAAGAGATTGATGGCGAGTTAATGCAGGCAGACCCGTAGCACTTTGTCCGTATCAGCCCGGTCCTGATCACAGGGACAGGATGTCAATGGCTTAAAAGGGAAAAAACAAACTAAGGCGAGAAATCCACGCATTAAATGCTAATTTAAACAAACACGTGGGTGTGAAGGGAATCATTAGCTTTCCCCGGGTTCGAGCTTCTGTTAGAATGCACAGATGATGAGCTTCTCTGTGTCCGTTACTGAGGGCGCTGGCATCATTCTATGCATTGGAATGCGATGTGACAAATACATCGAATAATAATAATAATCACATGCGCAACTCTATCAATCTACTAGCAGGCTGTGTGTGTGCCCTAGAAACACAAATCTAACAGAAATCAAATGTACACCAAACTGTAGGAGCTGAGTCACTGTGGTTGGTTTTTTGTTCATTGGTCTCAGACTGGTTATTTAGCAGGGATTCCCCTGCATCTGATTCTTGCGCCTGTCCGCTCACATAGCTGCGCTAATGGTACGCCCTGATACTGTGTAATAAATACACTATATATACATATATTACAGTATCAGCTGATGCCCCAAAATGTCCTGAGTGTGTGGTCTGTAAAGTTTGTGGCACTATTATTTACAGAGGAGATTTACACAGTTTAATGAAGATAAGTCAGCCTGGGGAGTGTATGGAAACATTGTATTGACAGAAAGACTCGACATTTACTAACCTGCAGGCAGATGCTCTGCTCCACAAAATGCTTATAAAGTTTTTTCCGTTTCGTTGTTTTATTCTCGTTTACAGACGAGGAATTCTTCTACATTCATAAAATGTATTAGATTTTATTGATATATGATTTATATAATACACAACTTGTATATTATTATTATTATTATTATTATTTATCATTACTATTATTATTTGACAAATAATTAACAATAACATATTCTATACATATTAAGACTTCCATCAATATCAAAATCTGATGAATATTGTGCACTTTTTGTTCCTTGATACAATGATTTACTCTGTTGTAATATGATTCAGATCACACTCTACTCCAACACCTTTCTAGAAGTGCTTCCTAGGAGGTGAAATTCCAGATAAAGGCAGGGAATTCTACTCAATTACTTATATTCTTTTTCATATAGTATATGTTGTAATAACCACATAACCGGATAAAAATAAACAGGATTTTCTCCAAGATAGGAGTTTCTCAGCTCCTTTGAAGACATCAAATGAATTCGTTTAGCTGATATTATTTTAGAAAATTGAAAGGACAATACGGTAACCGTCCTAAATTACAGTGATCTATTTACTATTTAATATATAGATATAATATTAGTAAAGGGATATTTATTACAGAGTAAATAGTTTGGTCTTTGGCATCCTGCTCTCCGATTTACTAAGGAATTTGGGTCTCAGCCTCTCTGGTTGACAGGTGATCATCCTCTGCTGTCTCACTGTGGGTCTCTCAGACTGTCTCTTGTCTTAATGTAACTCCTTGTCAGGCTATCCCTTATATGAGCTGGTGTCACAATTTCTTGAATGTGTCGAAGCTGTGGATCACCAAACCATGGACTACAAGTCTAGCTACAAGTCTAGCTGTGGTCATCTTTGGTCCACCCCATCTAGAATAGCCTCTAACAGAAGGCAGGACTAGCTGACAAGGCTATTTATCTCTGCCTTGATGCTCACTCATTGAATGTCATAGTGTGAAAGTATAACTGTCCTTTGAGTATCATTCATTCTCCACTGAGTATCGTATTCACTTCCTCTTAAGTCCAACTGCCCTGCATTCTCTAGTATGTGAGAGCAATACTCACATTATGAGGAACCTGGGTCCCATCCTCGCATTGTCTAGACTCATTATGTCTGTTTTACAGTGTCCTGTGGCAAATGATCTTACTTAGTTATGAATTTTGTAGCACACTTTCGTGCTTTTGAATACATACAGGGCCTTGACATTGGCTGCTTTTATCAGAGCATCATACACTTCTGTGCATAGAAAACGCTTACAAGTGAACCTAGAAAGGCTGTGATTTGAAGATTGTGGGTTCCTGTCCAAAGCCTTTTTGTGTCTATCCACAAGGGGTTCTACAGTAACAAATACTTAGGTGGCAACTAGACCCCGACTGGATCATTTCTATGCTTCTTAGATTGGCTTTCTATGCATCTTACTGGTGAATGTATGGTAGAGAGGACTGTCCTAAATATATTTTGGCTGACCATACCAGTGGGGCACGTGACTGTGTCTGACTCTCAGGTTAAATGTTGCCAGTCCTCCAGTGCTGTTGTTTGTGTCTTAGTTGGTCCCTGGCTGGCACTGTGTCACTATTTCTTTCAATTAGACTCTTTGCTTTGTTTACAAACCTGCCCAGTGTTACTTACATTCACTTTAGGATGTGTTGGCTTCTTTGAGTATCCCTATTATCTGCACTTTATTAGATAACTTAATGTAACAAGAGAAGTGGTGCCAGGTGCCTCTGCCAGGAGTATTTTGGGGTCACCTGGGAACCTGGACTGACCTCCTCTCTCCTCAGGTCAACCAAGTCCTAGGAGAAAGTTTATTGTGCATTAACCGGGACTTCAATGAACCTGTGCTTATTATTACATCATAAGCCGTATATATTGCAGAAAAACTGATTATCAAAAAATACTATAAATATATATATATATATATATATATATATATATATACGGTATATATGTCAGAAATGGACATATAAATCACGAATGTTTTCTGTATTAGATTTGCACCAGTTTTGCAACCCCTTAAACTTCATTTGTACCCCTAAACAATTAAATAGGAAAGATAGCAAGCTCTGCTCCTTATTCCTTTTGCACATTTTGTAAATCTCCTATATTTACACATGGATTTATTTACAAAATAAAAAGTTATCTCACAAATATATATATATATCACCTAATTATTCATTCCTTAAGAAACTTGACCGCAGGCTTTCTCTGTGAAGGAGATCCAGCCCCAGCCCCTAAGGATCTTCTGCCAAAATTTGAACCCAAGCAGTTATTGTTTCATCAAATACAGGCTGCAAATAAATTAATCAAAAGCAAATATGTCCGAGGTGCGAATCATTTGGAGGTAATGGATGAAAATGAAGATTTGCAGATATTATTTTCTGTCATTCAGTCTAACAAAGTGAACATTTATTGCATATATATTAAAAATTAGCATTTAATGGAGTGCTGGCGGGGGGAGGCCGGCAGAAGAGCTCCCAGAGGTGACATGCCATAGATTGGGGGGGGGGGTACTTTGTATTTCTGTGTATCCCCAGAAGAATATATTTCAGAAATCGCTCTAAACGCTGGCTAAAAATTGAGATGTTATTTAATGACAGTTTCAATTGTTTGATGGAAGGATGATCTCTTTCGTAACCCGTTCGTTACCCAGACAAGGCGTCAGGAAGCTCCCTAGGCACGCGGATGCTTATATATATAGATATATATATATATATATATATATATATATATATATATATATATATATATATATATATATATATATATATCTATATATATATATATATACTGAATCCTTTTTTAGTGTCACTGAGCTAACCCTCATTTCACTTGACAATGATGATAAGCTGGCATTTTGTCATTTTCAGAGGACTGGTATGTTTATTATAAATTAATATTATTATAATAATAATAATTATTAGTAGTAATAATATAATTATTAATGACATGGGATTAATATCAATTACCTTCAGTGATCTGTTAACAATATTCTGCCCATTCAGTGACATTAAATGTTAAAACATTTGTGCCTTCAGTGACATGGTGCTAGTATCCAGCTAACATGCTGTACCTTAAAGTGACAGTTGATGATGATCCTTCCAGAGATTGAACCCCTTCTGCTTCATGTTGGGTTAACATATTTTACACCCATCCATAGAGCAATATATTGCTATATTACGCTATACTTTATTTTCAAATGATAAGATTGTCGGTCTAGCAGCCAAGGAGTTAATCACTGTACATTTTAGGCTGCTACCAGACGATGTTCTTCTATGTGAATTTTCTAAAATCAGTTGAACTTTTGCTATTTCAAGTCCAACTGGGGTAGACTTGACCCAATATTATGACTTCTGTGTAATTATGCTGGCTGTCTCCAGTACATACTTTATGGCACATGATATATATATATATATATATATATATAGGGAGTGGACATGGACAGAAGAACAAAAACTAGCCTGGAGGGAAATAATTTGTATGATAACATAGTAAAGCAAAATGAATGAATACCCCAAATATATACACAGTGTCAAATATTAATGACATCCTGTACTCTCCTTGGCTCCAGTGTCAAGCCATTCATAACTGTCCTACTAGACTTACTGCTGGGATGAGGGCCCAGTGACTAGTAAAAGTTCCTTTTGTCCTCGTCTCAAATGTATCATTGCACTTACTGAGTGGGACATTCAGAGGAAACAAACATGTTGTAAATGTGGATATTTATTTGGGTACAGGGAGCAGCGTTCCCATGCCCTCTTGTCATACCTCATCCCCCAACCCTTGCATAAGGAAAGTTTAAGTTAGGCAATTTTAAGTAATTATGTGCGTTGCCAAAAATAGACACAATTCTGGCCATTCTTTTGTGTGAAGGCTACAACTTTGATGCAACAATAGTATTTTTGAGGCAAATGGTTATATCCTAAGATGGATGGTGCTGGTTGTCTGTATAAGGCCTAGGGCTATGGCTGTGTCTCGAAGTCTGACTGGCCACCACTGACCTTCTATCGCTCTTTGCCTGATCATCTCACCCCAGACCAGTCACCAGGTCTAGCCTGCAATTACTTGCCCCTGGCTGACAATCACTGAGAATGCTGCATGAAACCTCTCCTGCTGAGTATACCTCACACTGACCTCCAGGAATCCACTCAATAATCACAAAGACATTGATCCAAATCTCATAATAAGGCTATTAGGTCTTGATAGTGTGTGATTGTCCTTTACAAGCCAATATTGTCCATATGGTATCTCTCACACATATATATATATTATCTGCTTAACGAATGATACTCACATATTTATGTCAATCATTTGATCCAGACTATGGCATTCTTTTTGTGATGTAATTCAATTTCACCAGGTTCTCAAGGGGGGAGGTGAGGTCTATCAAGATCAATGTTTTAAAGTAAAGAATCAAGATGTCATAAAGGAAGAAATTTGTAGTCTTCTATAAAGAAATCTCATATAAATAAATACATTTTCCTCTTTCAGGATTGAAATTTTCCATGGGGCCATCATGTGTATTCCCCAATACAGGTCTTTGATTCTTAACATAGAATTTCTTTTCGTATAGAAGACCACACAGAACACAATATACAAGGGTTCCAAAGTCTATGATTATATCATTCAAAATATATATCTAAGCCAACAAGACATTTAGATGGATGGATAGATAGATTTGGAGATCTTTGAAAACCAGTCACCCCAAATTTAACAGAGTGAGAAAAGGGGGCAGATCAGTTCCCTACCTCTCTCCACTTTGGCACACAAGGGGTTAAATTATCAATAATAGCATATAGCATGTCTCGTTTGTAACAAACGGAAATGTGCATTTTCTCCATGGAAGCTGAAAAGACGATCAGTTAGTTGGTGTGACATGCGGAATTCTTTCATTGCGATCACCATTGAAAGCACAGCTATTTATCCCTTTATCCTCTTGTTAACTTTTGTGTTAAAAGTTAATAAGTTAGTCCTCCCCCTGTTTTGGTGCTATTATGTGTTGACTGGTACCCACTGACACCGCTGTCTTTTCTTCCCATTATTTCTTCACTCACTTGGAGATTTATGTATTTTTGATATTAAATTCTTTCTTCTTTTAACCTGCTCTCTTGTTGACTTTCATTGACCTCCCTGACATCTCGCCTGAAACTTTCCATATTTAATGCCCAACAATGTCTTAATGTCCTGTTTCCTTTGTCATTATGTCCCTGCTTGCACTTGGTATTTGTTATGTTCTTGAACTTCTCCAGGTCACCCTATCCTTGGGACTGTGATATTTTTTTTGGATTCCCCAACCTTTCAAACCTTCAGAGGGGCCTTGTTTAACAAGTATTTTCTCTCCTAGATACCAAGTTACTAATTACTTACACAAACAGTTCCACTAATGATGGGGCAGGCCTCCTAATGCTTGGGGTTTTTGTTTTGCTGGCCTCCTAATGGTCTGCCTGCTGTAGAATAGAAGCTTGCCCCCCCTGACCCAAGATTGCTTCTCTGCTTCTCCTTGGAGCAGACTGCCCTGTCCAGCTCCCTGTGGGCCAAAGGGCAACCTCCAGGGTGCATGGCATGGCAGCTGCAGCAGGAGATGACATGTCCACACAACAGAGAGCCTGGCTCTCACACTCATATGAAGGGATGAATGTATTTTTGTGTTTCGCATCTCCATGCGTGCCTTGGGAAGCTAAGCTTGGCTAACACACAAAGAGAATGGGGTAAAGCAGTGGGACACACACTAGATCTGTAGACAGGTCTGCTTAGCATCATCCACTGATGTGGTTATTATTTCCCTGCTATAACTGGGCTATCTTTATGATTATGATTGTGTGTTTTTCCTCCATGCTGGTTTGGTTTGTGCCCTGGAGGTCTTTTCCAACTGGATCTTAATTGTAGGGGCTGTGCACTAGTGACAGCCAACTTGCCCCAGGGATGCATGGAGCTGATAACCAGATACTTAATTGACAAGGACTTGACTGTATTTAGGAGCAGCTGGTCCCAGCACTGGTACACAAGAGCAATCTTAACACGACTGTCTCTAGCCTGGAGGGGTAGAATGTAAACGTGGTTAAAATCAAGGAAGATTTATAGTGTGTTCTCTGGGGTAAAAGCAACACTAAACAGACACCATGATCTTCTCTGCAAGGAGCCTCATCCATCAGCCTCATAAGCTTTATACCATGTCTACCAGCCACGATCCACATAGAATTAATAATGGGGTGGCCATTTAGGACAATTAGGCAGGTGACAATATTTTGAGGCAATATATCACTGGAAACAAGCCAACTGGGGAAGTCAATGATAAACCAATCTGCTTTATGAAAGAACGCCAATACTATTCCCTATGCTGCTGCCAGCCATTCCTAGACTCATGCATTTACCTGGGGGATACCTGAAGCAGTTAATAGTTCAGAGTCATCATGTCTACCAGTGTGAGCAGCTGCAGTGCACTACTACTCACACAATGCTCAGCAAGCCATACAATACATTTCAAGCACATCAGAAAATGTATCCAGAAAAAAAACATAATAAACCATTAGGGTTTGCTCAAGGTTGCAATCAATACTGTCTGGAATGCTACAGGTCGCTTGTGACAAGGAGTATGTGAAAGAATGACTGGACGAGCTTGCTGGGAGTTACACCCCACAGGCAGCTATTTTGCCCATCTGCCAAAGGTTATTATAAAAATAAAGTCAGCTGGCTGACAGGGCATACGGTGATTTGTAGTCCAAAGTAACTGGTATACCAACTGGGGAGTGCTGGGGCTTTCTATTTACTTTAGATGCCATTCCCAAAAGGTCCCCAGCACTAAAGGGTTAAAAGATGGCTCTTAGAAATATGCATTTGGAATGCTGGTATTGTAATAGCAGACATCCATAGTCTTCAAAACATATCAGTATATCGGTTTTAACTGTTTCACTACCAGTCCACACTTAATAGTGGGTTAACCTATATATATAAACATATATGCCTAGATTTAGACAATGTATCTATCTACTTTTATCATGTATTAAATATAAGGCTCTGCAATTCATTTAAATACATCACATGCATTCTGCCTCGCGATAAACCCTTTATATTCCACAGTGTGTGTGGGAGTGGGAGTGGAAAAAACTTGCTATTCCATATGGATGTATTTATAAACGGCAGAAGGAAGATCTGAGAAGCCTTTCACAGTTTATCAATGGTTATTTATTTGTTTAAAAATCTTTTTTCTTTTAGCTAATTTATTATGTGGGAAGCATTTTATTTTCACACAGTTTGCACGTGTAAAAGGGTATAATAGATTTGGTATCTTCATTGAAAATTGGAAGGGTTTTTTTTTTCTTTATTTTAAAGGAAACTTCTCTAACTTTTACCCATTTTCTTAACTTTTTTTGCAGGAACAATGCAACATTGAAGAACACAGTTGGAGTCTGCACAGTTGGAGAGCATTGGTTTCATTTTAGACATCTTTGGATTTCATCAATCAAACTGACTGCAATTTTCCATAAAAACCTCTGAATTTGGGTCAGAAAGTGGGCAAAGCAGATAAAGATCATTCTGGCTGTCTTGTGAGATGATAAATAGGCAGTCTTTCAGTATGACAATACAGGAACATTGAGATTTGCAATGCATGCCAGTGAGTCAGTGGCATTTCCCTATACTTTGCCATGCTTTACATTGCATTGTCAGTGCTGGCTCATTTACTGGACTCCAGAAAGTTAATTTCCAAGTGTCCATCCAGACTGAAATATAATAAATTCACACCATAGACACACTATAAGGAAAAGCTTTTGCAATGGCAAAAAAAATGTCATTTACATTTACATACAGAAAAACTAAAGATAGCAGTAGCTCCATCAATGACAGCAAATAGGAATAAAAAGTGCAGTTGGTCCAATACTCCCAATACTTTGGCTGTAATATTTTTCAGGAGTCTTCCATGGTCAAATACAGATCTCCTACTATTCTGTCACTCCAACTCACACAAACCAAAGTCAGCAAGTTGCTGGTGGCAGTTTGCAGGATATGGCGTCTAATTACCGCAGCAGGTCGGCATTCTACTAGATCTGGTTTGATCATGTTGTCTTACCAGCAGGTCAGGTTTTTATGATCTATTAAGGTGAATACAGGTTTTTGAGTTTAAGCAGACACACCTGCACCAATGAAAAGAAAAACATTTAATGGTGGCCATGAAATGAGATCCCCAGATCTGCCCATCCTGGATGCATTTAAAGCCTGACTCTTAGTACTTACCAAAGTCCTATTTTTTGTTTAGCCCGTCTATTTTATACAAGTTATAAAGGCTGTTAAACCAGTATACATTACAATTGTTTAATAGCAACCCCTAATAGAATAAAAGATGACAAATGTTGCAAACATTTTTGTCTGATTTCTTTTTTCCCCCATAATACTTTAAGTAAAATAAATTAAATCCATATATAAATCATTAATGCAACCTGACACTAGAAACCTATGTCAGATTATTTTTCAATAATATTGTAATACTTTTATAGTACCAACATTGTTGTTACACGTTTCTTGACAAAGACAACTCTTTTTATTTGGGATTAGAATAATATATACATATAACATATAACACAAAGACTGAATTAATATTTGAGGTTGTGCTGCAAATATTTTTTTTCTTTTTTTGTGATTTTCTAATATTTTTTTGTGTTGATAATAAATATTGTTGCAATTGTACTTATTTTGTAGCAGCAACAAAGTATCTTTGGGCCTTACATGCAGTTTTGAATAAAGTAACATAGTATAAAACTGAAGTAAAGTGTATTCTGTTTTATATCCTTTTCAAAAACTTTGTTCATCTGTAGGTTGCTATGAAGGTGACATCCATTACTCAAAAAACACACTGAGCTTATTCTATATAACAGAGATAATGATGGATTAAGTGTTTTTCAATATAATTTCATTATTCAGTGTGTCATTTTGTTTTTGTGGGAAATAATTTTAAATTGATTATAACAAAGTATGATAAGAACATTAGTACATACTATGTTTGGTAACAAGGGGAAAGATAGACCCCAAAATACTTTTACATGGACTCCAATTCTTTTTATTCTAAGTAAATGTTGCACACATTTAGAATATGCTACTTCTTTCTCCCCCTCCCCTTGGCTGCTTTCACTGCGAGCAAGGAGCATACTTAAGTACACTTCCTACATATGTTCTGTAGGGCTACTATTCAAGTCAACGACTACTGGGTACTACTACTCCCATTCATTGTTTCTTGAACCTTGGTTACACCCAAATAAAATCAGAAGTCAGACATGTAAAACCACACCACTGTTCCCCATCACAGAGCTTTCATTATTTTCAAAATGATGTCTCTTTCTCTACACATAAATGACTAAAGAGAATCTGGAAAAACAAGGGCAGAGAACCAGAGAGAGGCAAACCCTTGCTTGGTACGGAGCATTCATTAAATACATTAATTTAAAAAATGAATGCATTCTTTTTTGGCATCAGTTCTGACCCAAACCAACACACAGAATTGAATAAGTCTTACAGTATATCCGCTTTCTTTATGGCTGACCTGTCACAAAGCTTTCAGCATTTTTGTATTTGGTCAAATAAATCCCCTATAGTCTGTCCTTTTGTTGACCAATCAGTGTAGGCTGTTTTTCCTTTTTCAATAATTTGCTTTGGAGATATTTGGGCTACAAGAAGAGGCTATTTTACCCCCACTTTCACAAAACATTTATTGTACTCTTGCGCATGCTAGGACAATAAACCTCAGCATGATGCCATTTTAGATTTTACTCTGTTTAATCACAAAAGAAGGACATTGAAGCCTCTATAGCAACAACCTATCACTGCCTGCTTTTGTGTCATATGACAATTAGGCATTCCCGGCAAAATTATGTAAAAAGGCAAATTTTTACACGGAGTAGGGAATGAGCATGTAGAAGTGGGAAAAACAGGGAAAGATATTAATTTGATTATATTTCTTAGGATATCGGACCAGAAATGGTTAACCATCTCCTATATAAAATAGAGCAATGTATTCTAAAAAACATAACATAAAACACACTATATGTTAAAAATGAAAAAGCGCCGATTTTAAAATACCTTTAAATAATCAATTTCACCTAAGCTTTTGTGGAGTTTTGCATGCTAGGGGCACCCTGGGAACTCATTCAACCCTCCTCCTACTTCTACTGTTTTAGAAACATGCTTCAAACGTGTGCAATACAACATGCCAAGGAAGAGGCAGTCAGGTGCATGCTAGTATGATGTATGTTCTTAAGAGAGATAGATAATATAAATACAACTATATTATTAGAAACTAAACTATTGAAAATGCTAATCTATTTAAAATGTAAGTATGGCATATAGACAGTGATGAATGTACATTTGCTTTTAGTTTTAGGACATTAATGTGAACTGATTATGCAAGATGACATGGATGTACTATCAAGATGAAAAGCATGTCATCTGTATATTATGCCTATTACTAGCGATAGACCCACAATGAATTGTTTGTAACCTCTTAATCAATGGAAAGAAAGAAATCATTAGACTAGGATAGGTCTGCATTTTTATTTGGTCATCTCTCATTGTCACATTTGCTAGTAAACTGGCTGGTAAAATGTATAGCTCCAAATTGTGGATAACAGATTTATTTAAAGTAAATGTAGAGGATTGTTTCCATGCACAGACTTTCAAGCTGATATAAGACAAGACCAAGTAAAGTCTGAGCAGCATTAAGAAATGGTGGGCCAAATCTCCATCAAATTCAATTTTTCTATATTACCTGTAGGAAAACTTGTCAAAGGTTGCAGTTGAAGGAAGGGTTTGGAAAGAACAGATGTAAGGTTTGCATATAGCCCTAATGCATTCATAAGGCTGAAGAGGGATGCCCTACTGGTCATGACGTGCCATGCACACAGATTTCCTTTTTTCCCCATCAACCACCCGCTAACTTTAAGTAACTATGCAGTTTAAAAGGGCTTCACGGAAATTAGAATAATAGCCCCACATCATGTCCACGCAAATAACTCTTGGTCATTGGGTTCACCAGGACCATATTATAATTCTACATACAGATGCTTATGACTAGGCCATTTCAGCCATCCTTATCTCAGATGTTGCTGTCCAATGTGTAACTTCTATGAGTTTATGCATCCCATATTTTGCAAGACATGATTTTAAATGTAAAATGTGTGTATACCCTGTAATAAACTGACTATATTGCATTGGCCCCATATTCTTAAGGATGTTAAATTCTTAAATTCTGCAAAATGTGATGTATGAAAATGCTGCTTCTTCAACACAATGCATGGCACACAAATTCAACAACTCTGCATGATTCTCACTCACAGTATTAGTAAATAGTACAGCAAATGTATCTTGTATTCTCTAAAAACACAATTTGAGCAGGGGGAAGTATTAGCAGTGGCAAAAGATTGGTAGGTTATAACATGTTTCATAAAAAAGAGAATTGCCTCTTTTCTAAAAAGCAATGAATGCTTAAAGCCAAACAAAACTCTGATGCTGTCTGAAGGCCCTGAACATTCATGTGAATAATTCTATGAATATATAGAGTACTTTGGCTCTATAACCCAATCCAATCCTAAAAATGAAATGCAAAATGTTTATCTTACACCAACATGGAAAAAGGGACCTCCTGGTGGGTTTACGATGTTGGCTTTTTTTTTAACTTTCATTCAGTATTTTTTGGAGTTTGGAGACAAACATATGTAACAATCCAATAAAGAAATCAGATACATTGGAAACGACATTTTGTTATATTCCCATCAAAGGCATTAAAATGTGATCAATATGAAATATGCCATTGATCTGTATGGACTTTTTTCTCCAATAAAAAATGAAAGAACCATTTGACCATCCCTGACATTGCCTTAAGATGATTTTCTTCCCTTGTTTTGCATGCAATTCCTGCGTACTGTAATAATAAATCATTCACGTACAGCTGTACACAACTTGCTGTCATTCTATCAGTAAAGATTAATTGTCTAGGGTCTAACTCAGCCTTGGTGATACTTGACCATGGAGTTCAGAAGCAGACTCCTGACCCTGGGGGTAGATTATGGCAGGTGATCTGTATGTAGATGACCCTCTATAATATTCACAAATTCTATTGTGGTGTTAATTGTCTATAGATGAAGATTATGCATAACAATAATGTCCCACATTATAATATTCACAGAGACCCTTTATGATCTCAAGAATTTCCTCCTCTTTGCAGGTGTTTGATGGACCTTGTGCATCTCATACACAATTACTGTAGTTGCTAAGCAGGTGTTATTAAAATATGAAAACAAGCACAGACCAAAAGCCAAAGGGGTTGTTTGGGTTAAACTTGGAGGCATAAAGCGGCAGATAGTGAAAAGGTCTGCTTCTGCTGGGATGTGACATTTCCTGTGGTGAAGCCTGCATTGGCTGCTAATAGAGTCTAATTGATGGGCATAGTCCCATTTCCTCGCTCTCTCCTTTATTGCTCCATCCAGTCTGTTGCAAAATATAACCGTAATCTGATTTAGCAATTCCTCCAGGATTCAGTGTAAGCCTGCAGCACAGAAAAATCGTTATTAAAAAAGTTACAAGAGAGGCTTGGATTCAGTACCCTGCCTTTTAAAACCCAGGCAGGGTCCTGACATTTAACACTTTCTTTTTTTTCTGTAATTGTTTAAGCTGAATTATTATTAATATCAAATAGTATCACCCATTGTCTCTGAATACAAATAGAATGTACAGTGCTGCCTGGAAATGGGATCTGTATGGATCTCACATACAAGGGAAGGCTGCGCTATATTATTATTTGATGTCATACGCTGAAACCTTCTGCAGGCCTTCTCTACCACCACGGAAAAGCCTTGTACGGCGATACACGATGACACGAGAGCTATTGGTACCATGTTGATATAGAAAGAGAATTTGATGGCAAATAAGAACTATTCGACCCATCTAGTCTGCCCATTTTCCTGATTTAGAGACATTAATCAGTCCTTGGATTCAAGATGATCATATGCCTATCCCAAGCGTAAATTCCTTACTGTGTTAACCTCTATTGTTTCTACTGGGAGGCTGCTCCACCTATCAACCACCCTCTCAGTAAATTAAAAAGATAAGGTATTTTTTTTTAGATACATATAATATGATCGGCAGACTAACATGTCTAATAAGTTAAGTGCTGGTGCTTATATATATATATATATATATATATATATATATATATATATATATATGTGATAACATTGGAGTATTTTTTCATACTCTTTTTCTTTCAATGATTTCTATGCAACAAATATGCAACTCACCTTAGTTGGAAAATGTGTAAAAAATATTATTATATATTTTATAAGGTGTCCACAGTTCTGCAGTGTTTCACAAACGATAGAAAAAAATAAACTAATTATAAATATAAATGCAAGGTATGTAAGAACATTTTCTAGATTTTTTATATATATATATATATATATATATATATATATATATATATATATATATTTATATATATTTTTATGTCATCTTAAATTTACTACATACAGGCATATATATATATATATAGATATATACATATATCTATATATATATATATATATATAGATTTTTTTTATATTTCTATATTGTAATGCTCTAGGGGAGATGCTTTCCATAATTTTCTGCAGTAGCTCGATTTAGGATGACCTGTTTGTGTAAGGCCCTTTCATCCTAGTCCGTCAGTTAGGGATAGAGCTGTACAGGCATTCTAAGCTATACAAAGTGCATTCTCTCTCTTGATGGGTTTAATGAGGTGGAACACCATGAAGGAGATGTGAACTGGTCTAAATGATTGATGAATCCTGGGGCAAGACTCAGCCTTTCCTGGATAAAACCCATAGATCCTTTCATAATGACTGGCTAGTAGAAGGGCTGGGCTTCTTGAAAGGACTAGTCTTGAGCACATTGATGCGAAATAGAGAGGGAAGGTGCTGTGTTGTTATCTAATCAGTTTATCCACTGAGCCACCAGCAGCCATAGGCAGGAGAGTGTTGGATAGGAAGTGAGGAGGGTGAAAGGGGCAGTCTGTGACACAGACATAAACCCAATAGCCCCAACCCCTCCTTCCCCAGCCTTTCAGGGCTGAGATCTGCCCACCAGATGCCTGAGAACACAGCATGGGATCTGGATCCAAGCTCCAGGGTTCCTGATGAGTTGGTGGAACAGAAAGAATTCTGCATATATATTGAGACGAGATGCAACGGGCTGTATTATTTATTTACACAATATTTCCCCAAACAATAACACGACTGTGCGGTGTGAGAAGCCGCTATTCAGTAACACTCGTAATGATTATGCTAGATAGCGCAGCGTGCGGAAAGTACTTTGGGCAAACTGAAAAAATATATATATATGGAAACGCACAAATTGATGAATTGCTTTTGTGTGACAGTATAGCAATAAAACAGCTATTCCCTCGTTATAAGAGTTTGCTGGAATTCATGAGAACTGGCATGCAAATGGTTTAGGTATATTTATCATATTTTATTTAGAATTATTATGCTAAACACATTTAAAAAGATGAATTTATAAGTATTTGTAGTTATTAAGCTATTGAAAGGATATGTCTGTATATCTGATGGTGTTTTTAATATCGTGTCATAATAATATTAACGCTTATTAATTACCAATGTGAATGTGAGTTATTCTAGCTACACTACCACTCCCATCATGCTTAGCTGTGCCTGAAACAGGCCAGATTACTAATGACAGCTAATTGTTTAATTAGCACACTAGTTAATTTGCATGACCCCAAACCATAATTAGTCTTAGTCCTTGTATTATGTTCAGGGTGGCCTCTTGCCGATCCCACGGCCTACTGTATTTACCCCTATCAATTATTCTGGAAGGCTGTTCCGGTTATCCACCATCAAAAAGCCATGATGTATTTTGCAGAGCTGTGCAGCGAGTTTAACTCTTTTAGAACCAGAGTGATGAGCATTTTGTTGGATCAGAATGACCCTGCTTCTTAGTTGTGTATTAGGCCCTGTTTCCTAAATAGCCCACAATATTCGTGTCCCATACATAGAAACATTGTTTTTATGAAATACACTTGAACTTAAGGGAGAGGCGATGGTCACACTATAGGCTATGGTTGATCAGACTACCCCCCCTTTGGCCAGCTATCTCAGTGGTCAGCTATTATCACAGACAGAGGAGAGCTCCTTGCTGTGATGGCAAAAAGAGGTTCCATGCAGTTTCTTTCAAGTGTGGCGCAGCCAGAGAGCCAGGCCCACAGCTAGAAGCCAGCAGGCAAAATCCAGAAGCCACGCTTCAAAATGCCAGGAACGACTATCAATAGATCCATAACTCTTAGCCTGTAGATATGGGGTCACCTCTCAATACCTCCCCACTGTCATATACAACATTTGTCTTGTCCCACATTCAACCGGTTGTGTCAGACTGGGGAATGACTCTATAATACACATATAAAAGCACAATACAGCCAATAATGTCCTGCTCAGTTTCTTTCTTTCTTCAAATGCTGCTTCACAGTTTCTTCCTGCAGTAAAACGCTGGGAGGTTTTTGAGCAGAACATCATACCCTTACTTGGGGCAATTCTTCTTATGAGGTTAACCTCCACCTGTAGTTAGGCCATCATGTACTGCCGTTAACGTTATAATACACACCATGGCCAATGTAGATTACTGCTTAAAAAGTGAGAAAGGTCTTCAACGATTTATTTGCCTTCATTATTTAAGGGAAATACTATCACAAATAAATGTTTATTTTTTTATTTTTTATTAATTTAATTTAAACATCATTTGGCATATATATTTTTGCACTGATGTACACTTGAATTAAAAGTCACATTCTCTTCATCAGTTGTGTGCAGCATTCATGTTACTCTTTCCTTTTCACAAATCTCTAGTTTATGTTATTTTATTATTCAGTAAATCACCTAGTAGCCCCAAGTGGCTGGTAACATTCATGAAACTGAGTCCATCCCAACAGGGATTCCTGCACAACAAACCATATTATAACTTCATATTCTGTTAATGCAGATTTGTTTGTGAGTTTCTCTTTGGCTCAGTTGATATACATAATAAAGGAAATATTCCCATAAAAATAGTTCTCCCATAATAACTGTAGAAGGGGATTCCTCCCTTATTGACTTCCCACTGTATGTTGAACTTCGGCGAGGCTGCAAAACATAAACCTGGGACATATTTCACAGAATGGAGCTTGTCTCTTCCAATATTAACCCCTTAATGACAAAGCCTGTACATGTACGGGCTTTGCATTGTTTTCAATGGGTTTAGGGACCGCCCATTGTCCTTAAGGGGTTAAGACAATATGCAACACTGAAAATTAATAAGAATAACGATTACATTAGTAACTACATTTATATATATAGCGCCAGCAGATTCCGTAGCACCATGAGCATAGAATTCCAATTTTAAAATTAACATAATAAATAATATGTTGTGCAGCTGCTGCAGTGCAGACGGACCCCTAGGTATTAGGATGGACCAAGGTTCTTTGGTGTAGAAATGGGTCCTTTGAAACTTTTGCTTCTTATGAACAAAGAGACTGCTGTATCAGGTCATATGTTTTTGTGACTTGGAATCAAATGACATCAGGGGTGTAATAAAAGTCTCTGCAGTGCAGGGGTCCCTAGGTCTTGGGCTTCTTCATTCAGAAGATGCCATCTGATCTACTAACATACACAGAAGGTGTTTGCTAACATGTAGCTGACGCATATTTTGAGCAACACCGCATTTATTTGCTTCTTAGTATACTGTAAGTGCACATAATAAGCACTATTTCCTTACGTTCAGTAACATGTTTCAAGACATAGCAATTTAGATCCAAAACACGATACATACATAGGGAGGGACCCCTCAGCCTAGCTTGCGGGGGTAGGCAGGATTTTGTGCTGGACATCCATTAATCATCTATATATCTATCTATTTAGTGATCAGTCATTAAATGGTGCTGTGTAGCCTTCGGTTCCTTAGAGCCTTATGGGCTGTCATTATTCCACATACACAAACATCCTCCCATTCTGAAAATAATTGCGGATAATTCAATGTTCAGATTCGATAATGGATGCTCAAATAAATATGAGAAATCCAAGCAAATTTGTGCAAATGAAAAAAGATTTCCTCTGACATAACGGTATGGTGCAAGGCTGTGTGTAATGAGCAGTAATTTGTCTGCGAGAACATTTAAAAGGGGAGGGGGGGCGGTTGAGAGATCCAGCACAAGGCCAGCCACAGATTTGCGACTGGAAGCAGCGAGCCAGCCTGCCTAGTCTCAGAGGAAATTATACCACAAGCAAGCCAGATTTCTGACAAGTTCCATAAATTATTTCGGATTTTCATATTTCAAATTTCATCTGCATTCATCTTGCGAGTTTGACTAGGGAAGGAAAAAAAAAAGAAGTCTAGGAGGAGCTTTTGCAACATTCAGTGTAGCAGTCCCAGGAGCCTGCCCTGGACTGGATAATTCAATTTAGTTTTGATTAGATTATTCTTGCTGCAGTCTACTGCCAATCTGAAGTATTGTGCTTTCTCTCGTACTTAACCTTCCTGCCCTGCGCCTGCTCTGGCTTGCATGCATCTCTATGTATTGCAGAATATATTTGAACAATCAAAGTTGGGAGTTATTATTTCGCTTTCCATTGTCCATCCTTATAAAAGCACACATCTTTCACTGGGCTCCATCTTCCCAGAAATCAGATTATTTTTTTTTCCTTATTTTTTTCTTCTTTTTTTTTTTTGTGAGTAATATTTACCATTTTCAGTAGAAAGTGCAATGTAATCGACATGAAGAATATGAAATCATATTGCGGTGATGATGCAATGACATAAAGAGAAACAATTTATAAAGAAACGAGAATAATTACAACTTCAAAAATCTCACACCAAGATAAAGGAAGTCAAATTAATAATTAAGAAAGCTGATCTTGCTTTTATTATTTGTTATATATATATATCAATGCTTATATGGTGGACGCTGCTTGATGGTAGAATGAATGTCGGTACTGCGGCTTGTATTTATACAGCTCGAAGGAGAAAAAGACTCAAAGATGTCTCCCGGCACTTGAAAGAGCTATGGCTGAGGGCCGGATGATTGCATGCTCTGCAGCAACAGGGAAAGATATTCATCCCAAGCATTAATTGACCAAGGGAAGGCTACTGGTGCTCTGTGCTCTAAAAAGAAAACCTTGATAGGTGGGACATAGAGATCAGATGGGAGATATATTCTTAAGATTGTAGGCTATGGGCTGAGATGGACTCCTCTCATTGTCTCTCCAGCAGAAAAACTAAAAATGAGGAGGCCCAGTCCACCCAGTGAGGAATCTGGCCCTTTGTGGCACTGGACGGGATGGGCAAATACATCAGTGTATTCTGTGGACGCTTGAGATGGTACACTTCCTTTCCATCATCATTCGCATTTTCTGTGTGATCCCCGGCATTCATTCTCTGCATTTACCTATATCAGCGGTGTCCTTAAATTAGTTTTTTTGTTGACGGTTCCCTCTTTTTCCTGTTTTGGTTTTCTCCTGCTCATGTCTATTAATATCTACAGAAGGATGACCACATCAGCCATGCATGCAAACAACTTTCATATGTTGCTAACTTGCACAGTAGTATGTGTGATGCTCCTCCTAAAAGCAACACAATCAGACCATTTATACCCTTATTCCTCTTCCTCATACGATAGTAGCCCAGTACTCCATTTTCAATTAACTGCAAATCATCAAACATATTTTACTCTCCCACCCGTGCTTTTCTCCCTCCCGCCTTCTCTCCTTTCCTCCCTCCCATCTCAACCTGTGATGTCAGGTCACATTATGATACTAGCCATATTTATCATGTCAGAGTGATTCTAACATGCTGTGCATATCAAGGGAAAAAGTCAGTTCAATGATACTTTTAATGTTGATTTATCAATGCCAGTGCCGGATTAAGACCCTTGTGGGCTGGCAGCACACTTTCTCCCACACTTCTAATGCTGGATGGGGTAACATGACCTCACTAAGCACCCACATTCTAGCTACAGTAGTCTGTGCTGTGCAGTCCCTGCTATGCAACCACTAGCAATGCACTGGAAGATTATCTATTAGCACACCAGGACCCCTAGAGCTTGAGGGGCTTAGGCCTTTAATGTAGGGCTTTAATGTATCCAAAGGACAAACCAGTAGGGCTTCAAAATTGTCCATTTAAAAGGTCGCTCAGGAGCTGCAGCCACACATATTTATTCCTGAGAGGCATTGTTAAAACTTGCTGCCAATGTGTGAAAACCATCTGAATTAAAATATCTGTTATGGCAGCCTTAGATATAGCAAGAGAAGTGACACCGCTTTCTGCAGTTCGGTGGCATGGCACATTTAATACACTTTAAACAAAATCTCCTAAAATCGGGGAGACAGGAGCTCCAGGAGCCCCAAACTTGCCCTGGGCCCAAGCAAAGCATCCTAGGTCCATACTTGGTTATACAGGGCATGTAGCAAATCTCCTGGTCATGAGAGTGGCGATTAGGTATACCCCACAGCCCCCCATTTCCCCTCCCCATATAAAGTTAAAGAGTTTGGAGCTATCTCCACCCACAACATCACCAGGCCCATCAACCAATGTCACTGGATTCACCCAACTGTCATTAGTCCCCCTAGGTAAACAGAGCCAGATGAGCCTGAACACCTCTTTGAGGCCTGTGCACCACCTGCTTGTGCAGAGCGATGTGATATGACGATGTATGCTTGCACTCTGCACAAGCAAGCAGCACACCAACCTCAACGAGGAAGCATTGGTGGAGATTTCCACCCCTATGACACTCGGGTATGACTGGGCTGAAGGCAGAATTTTACTCCTTCTGTGAAATAAATTTGTCCCATAAGAGCAGATAGGAAGTGTGGTCACCATATTTATTTACAGCCAGACAATATCTGTATTTTTAGATAAGCCTCAGCACACTATACAGGCCCTCTTGTTTGCTGTCAAATGGTACGTTTAAATAATAGCTAGCCATCACTTCCATTACATTATAGCTTAACAATGTAGTCTCTATAAAATGTGTTCCTTACTCAAGGAACATATTTTTTATTGTTTTTCATTGTTAGAAAAAAAAATCCAATTTAGCCTCGTCTATTGGATTCCGCCCTGGAAATACACTATGATCATATATTTCGTTAGAAGCTATCAATAAATCCAACACAAAGAAAATAATAAGAAACATACCTGAAAGGAGTTTTTATAAATGAAAGGCAGGAATGAAAGTTATCGTAAAACGTGTTAGGGGACATCTATCTACCTCTATGCTCCCAGTTACTTTTCGTACAGAAAATGTATTTTTTGTAATTGTTGCCACCAGAACTTTTGTCTGGGTCACTGTGGACCATGATTACTAAGCTCAGATTGTTATGTAAAAAGTTATATAATTAATGGAACAGCAATTGTTTTAACACATTTTGAATGTGATAGAAACATTTAAATGCACAAAGGGATTTAACAAAATACAGGAGGAAAGTTTATTTCAAAGGAGGGGAAATGTTAGAACAAGAGGTCATAATCTAAAACTATTGGGGTAGTTCTACTTCACTGAGAGGGAGGTAGATAAGTAGAACAGGTTCCCAGCAGAACTGGTAAAGGCTAATTCAATAAGGGAATTTAGGCATGCATGCAATGGGCATAAAACTATCCTAAATGTAAGAGCAAAGGTTTGAGTCTTTAAAGTAGGAATAACAGGCAGACTAGAAGGACCTAATGTTTCTTATATACCATCAGGTTCTGTGTTTCTATGGCTAGACTGAAAAAAATACAATGTATGTGATTGTATATAGAAAAGCTATCTATGGATAGAAGATGAATAACAAAATAAATATTAAGGCTACAAGATGCTGGTTTTGGATTTAAAGTCAATCTTGTCATGGAGAACATTAAGTAGCATAGTCAGATTTGTAACATCATAAGCATCTATAATTCTCAATGCTTCCCTCTGATTTGTGTGTTGGTAAAAAAAAAATAAAAGTGCAATTCTAATTGAGTAGAGGTGACAGTATGTAAATATAGTGAATATGTAAATATTACTTATTTTGTTATTGATAAATATTTTGACTCCAAACGTTATATCAGCTGTAGAACAGCCAATGGCATACATTTGATTACATATATATCTATATATATTATGTGACATGCAATATATCGGCCATTTCTGAATATTTTTTGGCGATTGAGGGACACAAGTTTTGTTCACCTGTTGCCACCAGTTGCAACCAATAGAGTGGTTGGAGGACCCAGCTATAATGGCTAAGGAAAGAAATGATTTACATGTAAACACAGGAAAAAGAAAACAATTTAAAGAGAAAGAAAAGTAACTGTGTCCGGCAATGATGGCGAAGCAGGATTAATCATATAATATATGCTTTATTATATTATATTATTATATTATATATTTATTATATTATATGAAGGTTTGACAATGTCCCAACAGTCTTATATCCTTATGTAATTCAGTACCTTTGGTACTGAAATTGTTAATCTTCTGGATTTTAAATGTCTTTCTCACTTTGGCATCTTTGAAGGTCCCTTTGAGTACTTGGTCTGTTCCATTATTTATTTTTTATTGACAAGTTGTTGTTTGAGGCTGGATTAAATGGTTAAAATCAAATTATTCCTACGTGAAATGCTGTTTTATAAGACTCACAAATGTATGTGCTTTATTTGCTTTATGAGCCATTCCCGACCAATATCCAGATGTAGAACAAAGGAACATAAACATCAGTGTCAATGGAAAATCTGAGCATATCGCCATACACTTAAGGAGAAGTTAAGGTGCAAACTGGTAAAAGTTGTGCAAACACCATGGCAACCAACAGTTTTTTTTTGCTCCTTTACACAGTGTTATAGCTATGTGAGTTTGCTGCCTTAAGCCTAATCTAGGGCTGATTAAGACTTGTGGCACACTATGGAGGCAACTCACCCAATAAGGCCCTTAGTAAAACAGCCCAAGGCTTTCACCCCCTTGATCTACCACCCTGCATCTAGGCCAAATCATGCTGGGTCATCAGCCCCATCTAACCCTCCCATCTGTTTGACTCTTACTATAACTCATCAATCTATATTAAGAGAGACACTTGTAAACCAATTTTGTATACCTACTGCAATAATATATTATTATAGACACAGTTTAAAATCCCTGCTGCCACCAAAAATACATGTTAAGATAACATATCATATCTAAAGCAACGTTTAATGCAGGGGCCCTGGAGGCCTAAATTCTTCAAACACGGGCAGTTCTAGTTGGGCCGGCCGGCTTGCAGAGCAGGGAGCACAGCAATATCTCAGTTTCTCGCACAAAGTGTAAGCAAAGGTAAGGATAAGGCAAGGGTGTGAAGGTGTGATGACAGAGTGAAGCTGTTTTAATATGAGTGTGTATTAGAGTGCTTGTATGTTATCATGAGTGTGTATGAGCATAAGTGTAACTGTGTAATTGTGTCAGAACCCCTGTGCCTGGGTATCATATCCTCCTCCTGCATCCTCTGCTACACGAGCAGGCCCAAATCCAGACCTGTTCTGCATACCATGATCACGCGTTACATGAACAGTCTTAAAGGCCGCATGACCTTGTTTGGACCCCATTTCCTGGCAACCTCTTCTATTTTACTCTTGGGCCTGTACTTCCTCCTTGCCCTTTGTGGTGTTGTGTGGAGCACTTTGTCCAGTGAGTGCCTGTTTGTTATTTTAGTCCCTGACTCTGGCTTGTACTTGACCATGGTACTGTCTGCTGATTTGGCTTGTCTGTTGCCTACCCAGCTTCCCTTGCTGATCCTGATTTTGGCTATTTACCGTTGGACTTCCCAGTTCCTGACCCAGCTCTCCTGTGACCCAGCTCCTGCCTCCTTCTGTCATTGTCCGGCTTTTGGCTTATATGTTGTTTCTTCTCCACTGCCCAGTCTCCACTCCAGGTTTCCAGCGTTCTATGCTGAGTGTGACAATGTATAAGCGTGTGTGTTAGAGTAAGTGTTTGTGTAAGTGTGTATATTACTTACTGAGTCGGGACAGGAGGCCAGGAGTGGTGAAAAATGTGCCAGCCCTCCCCTGATTTAATGTTATTGTTTTTACTCATGGTATCAGTAATACAAATTTTAATTTATAATTCCACAGCACAGGGGGAGAATGAGTTTATGTGTAAAAGAGTAAATCATGAGATCTGCTGAGATTTTTCTGTGCAAGGGGAAAGCTAATATTAGAGGTATATATATTAGAGGTAAATGCCACCTAGGTTTACCAAACTAATGCTGCCAAGATATAGCGTTCCATGCTATGAGTCCTATGCTTGCAGGCACTATATCTTTATTGTTTAAGACCAATGATGACCACAACATCTCTGAATAAAGTAAGCAAAATCACAACCAATTAATGTTTTAGTCCAGGGTCTCAAGTAGAAGTAAGATGTAGAAGTCCATATTGTTAGCACAGTTAAAAAAATATAAAATATACTGTATATCAAAAAATTGAAAAGACAACACAGGTTTATCCAAAGAAAATGTTTAACTATACGTCTGGCACAGTTATTGGCACCATTTTAGTCAATACTTTGTGATACCACCCTTTGTCAAAAGATTTCAGTTTGTTTTGCAATTGAATTGTTCACGTTATAGGTCACATTAAAGGTGGAAAAAGTTCTGACATGATTTATCTTTGTCTCATTCTTTAACATCACAAGAACCTGGCATTTTAACAGGGGTGTGTAGACTTTTTATATCCATTGTGTATATATATATATATATATATATATATATATATATATATATATAATGCATAAAAAACTCTTTTTTGGGGGCTGACTTTCTGAGCTGGAGGTGTTAAGATCAATTTATATTTTGTGTATTATAGAACAAGCATAGTGTGACACTTTAAGTGCTGGAGAATTGCTTACTACTTCTGGGATTCCAAAGGGTTAAATCATTTCTTCAAACTTACAACACATTTATGGATGCTTGGAGATTTCCTTTCTGTATGGCTGTAGTAATCCATCAATTCATACCTTTATTTACTTGAAATATCTTGCCCTTTACAATGTCAGTGTCTTGGGTAAAGTGAGTAAGTAATTTGCTTAATGGTAGGAAGAGAACGTCATGCATAGAACCATAGGGAAGAGCTCAGTGAAGTTTTTGCTGATAACGTGAAGGTTGAAATGTTAACAAACAGATATGATCACAGAGACGAATTAGAAGAGCCAGAAGAGCCAGTGTCAATGGACTCAGGGATGCTGCATGAAAAAACAAGAACCTTTCTAAAATCCACTACTTTGTGTGTAAAAAAATGTAGAATAAATAAATACATACAGTTAAATGTAGGATTCACAAGCAGACAGATATAAGTAAATAACCAAAATGTTTATAAAATAAAATGCAGCAAATTGATTGTTTTGATGACAAATGATCTACAAATTGGTAGATCATTGGTCAGAATATGTTTTTGTGTGGCTTTGTTTTACGTGTACTACTAGGTTTTTGCCTCAGTTCTCTAGAGTAACAAGCCCCGGATCAAGCCCATTGAAGTTGCCTAACAAATATGTTTTGGGCGTAAATTACTCCAATAATTACCCCAGTCCTCGTGGGATATGGAGAGTAATGCTAGGATTGCCATATTGGCCATTGAAAGGTGCCTTGCCACCCAGACAAACAGCATCGAGCACACAATCAGCACGCTCTATGCTACGCGAAGCTACCTAAGAAGATTTGTAATTTGATTGTTTCCTCAAAAGATTTCAGCCAATCAATGCACCCTGTTTCTATCACATGTCAACATCCTAGAATTATGTATCCCCTGATAAAATAGTGTCAATATATGATCTGGTTTCATTTTGTATACCCAATAAAACATATATTTATTGTTGTTGAAATTAAATGGACGCATATGAATTCTCCCTGCTACAGAAGAGCAAGCACAGGCTAGTAGTATGTACAGTATTATTTTATTTTATTCCGAAGCTCATCATTTTTAATTTGGATGATTTATTGAGGATAAAAAAATTAAGTACACAACATTTTTTTTTCTAATTTGTAATTTGAAAATTGTGAGAAAAGTATGTATTTTTCCAACAAACATCCAAAAGATATCTGCTGAAATGCCCCGAAATGAAAGGCATTCCAGTTTTACCTATTTCAACATTTTGATCAATTCTATTTGATTACATATTTTTGTGTTTAAATTGTAGCAAATGCTTACAAACAAAGAGTCACCCGTGATGTTACTGTATCAACCATAATCGAGAACCCGTCTGAGTCTAGCGCATTACATATTCATATCCAAGCATGACCAATAGCAAAAGCAGCGGCGTTTGACAAAGATACATGCAGATCACCATTATGGCAGATGGGGAACTTTCTGCATCACATAGGCAGTTGGGCAAAAGGCATTAGAGCCGACCCAATGCTCTGGCTTCTATAGAATTGAGAAATATATAAATAAATAAATATATATTTATATCTAGAATAACATTCACAATTATATAGTTATTTGCTTTAGCCTAAATATAAGTTTTGCATTTTGTTGGATGCAGACTTTTGATCATTAAACTAAAGTGAAGCTAATAATTAGAACGTTACATATTTTTAATTTCCAAAGTTATAAATTTAAGGGTGTGGTCTGTAAGTGGGTCATATTAAATTTGGGACAACATCAAATATATAAAGATATGTAAGGCAATAGAAGGAAATACACCATGTGATCAAGAGATTGTGGAGACCTCTCCTATTGATTGAGTTAAGGTGTTTCATCCACACCCATTGCTAACAGGTGTATAAAACCAAGCATGTAGGCAGCCATCTGCAGTAGACAAACACTCGCAGTAGAATGCATTGAAGAGCTCAGTTACTTTAAACATGTCACTGCCGTAAAATGCCACCTTTGCCACAAGTCAGTTTGAACAATTTCTGCCCTGCTAGATCTGCCCCGGTCCACTATAAGTGCGATTATTGTAAAGTGAAAGCATCCTGGAGAAACAACAGCCACAGGTGGTAGACGTCACACACACACTCGCATAGTGGGCCCACTGGTTTTGGAATGGGATTTCCACCAAGCTCATATAGGTCAGATGTGAACATACCTTTGGTCATATAGTGTATATGTACCGGATTGCCACAACACTAGGCGTATTCACTGTTGAGTTTTATGTCTATTAACATCTCATCCATTTTCTTTAAGACCTCAATATGTATGGTCAGGATTTAAATTGGTTTCAAATCACTGGATGGCTGCCTATATCCTCACACCATCTGCACTAATGTTAATCAGACAAAATTGCAATATAGAGAGAATAAGCCTTATTAACGTATTAGGAAATCTCTAGGTACCTCTCATTTAAACCAGATGTGCGAATGCATAATCAGAGCAGAGGTAACCTTGAAAGTGTTATTTGTGAGTTAGAGTTTTTGTATTAATCTTTTGGCTGAAGACAGGCGCATTTCTTTTACATTTTTATTGTTCTTAGCATAGTAAGGAAAAGGGAATAATGTCCAGAAATAAATCTCACGACATACAGTCATTTTATGGGGAGCTTATTTAGTAAATATGTTATGTGTTGTCAATTCTTATTCCATAACTTTTTACCTGATCTTTAGAATAGCCTTGTACATATGCCATGCAAATTCAACTTTTTAACAGTGCAGGAACAGTACCCTGTTGCTGAAATTCAAAAGGTTAATTAATCAACATTAAAGTAACTGGCTTTATAAATTAGCTGGCAGCAGAGGTGCGCTAAGGTGGGTGCAGCTGCGCTAAGGTGATCACATTGGTCATGTCTTCCAGTACATATATATGTAAAGGCTGTTTACATCCTGTATTTGTGGGAGGGGTTCTTATACCCCCTTCAGGACCCTCTTCTTTAGGGCGTTTGGTTTCGTTAGCACTGGGCGTCTCGCTAGAGATTGCAGGGGGTTCCGTTCACCCCCAGGGCATCTTGTTTATGTTTGTGCATTTCACTGCACCTCTTCTAGTCCCTTAGGCCCCTGGGTGTCCCTCTATGTGCCTCCTGACATTCTCACTCAGCATCTACCCTCTCCCTCCTCCATCTTCAGACTGGGGAAGCACTTTAATTTCCTTTTTATCTGCTATTCTCAGCATAGCCAGCAGCTGCGCAGTGAGGGAGGGAGGCTCGTTTAGGCAGAGCTGCTCAGCAGCTCTACTCGTTTCATTTGCAGGGAGGGGATCACGTTTAGACAGAGCTGCTCTGTAGCTCTACTTGTTTCATGTGCAGGGAGGAAGGGGGGATTGTTTAGATAGCCCTGCTCACTAGCTCTACTTGTTTTATGTGCAGGGAGCGAGGGAGGGAGGGGGTCTCGTTTATCTAGATACTCGTTTCATGTGCAGGGAAGGAGGGATTCTTGTTTTCTACTTGTTTTATGTGAAGGGAGTGAGGGAGGAGGGCTCGTTTTCTACTTGTTTCATGTGTGTGGGGGTTTAAGGGCGCTTAATTAAAAGAAAAGAAAAACCTTTCTCCCTACATTCAGGGAGTAACATATATATATCTTTTCCTGCACATCTTCATAACACAATGCTATGTGACTCTATGTGACTATGCATAACAGAGTGATAGGAATTGGCTGTGTGCAAAGTAAGAGTGTGAGTGAGTGTGTGGTGTAAAGATTGTGTAGGGGGAGTTAGCATATAGTGTTAGAGAAGGTGTATGCATTTCAGAGGGTTACATGCATTTCATATGCACAGGGTTTTCCTAATAACTAGTAAAATATTAATCTATAAAAAGACTACAAGAATTTCAGGGCTAGATGAATTCATTGGGTCTTATATACATCTATTTGAGTTTTTCCTACATGTCTAGACCTGGGTACATCATGCTATGTCTAATGAATACAGGTTATTACATTTGTGTCTGACTGATTGATCTCTCCAGTGTCTGGTGCCCATCTCAACTAAACATCCTTGATTTGCAGTGTTGGTGAGGAAGCAGACAATATCACAATATATGTTAATATTTAATAAAAGAATTAGGAAAATGTGGAAACTTTTTTGAGCATAGGTATACAACTAGATTTTTATTTTACCACGGCAGGTGAAAGAAAATCATTGTTGTATCCGTATGTATAAGTATATCTTTGCAACGTATATGTTAACTCTCATATTTAAATTCATTTAATATGTCAGTGCTTAATAAAAGCATAATAATAATAATTAAATGGCACTGAATTTGAATTATGGTAATGATCATTTATGACCCAACAAACCACAGAAACATTTTGTGAAATTGACCAAGTCTGCTACATTTACCCTAAGCAGTGCATTTTGGATCATACCAAAAATCTTCCTAAACTGGACAATCGTGAACTAAGGGTGGCTAACTAGAACTCACACATTGAAAACAATGATTTACATTTCTGTAACTTAAGGAAGTCTGGTCAAGTTACAGACCACCAGCTGTTATCGCGCTGCCGCTCCCATGATGCTCGGCTACTGTACCTTGAGAGACACATTTCCCAAACCTATTAGAACGCTATAAGCCCAATGTAGGGGATATTATTAGTTTGGGCAATAATTAAGCAAATTGTCATCAACAATTCCCACTGATCATCTCCCAATCTCATCCAACTTGTCCAATTCTGTAGACCAACCTTCCTCTGTTGTTGTTACCTGTTTCTTTGCAATTTAATAAAGACGTAACGTAAGATAAGAACACTTCAATATCTATTTACATTTTTCACAACATATTTTATGTTATCATTAATAAAAATATGCTTACTAATGCATTTTGTTTAACTTAAAATTATGGAAAAAGGAATTTGCATATCCTTACACAGTTACCTAAATTAGTAATTAAAAGGACAATAGAAAGTATGTTAATTTATTAAAAACATCTTAACATACCTATTACTGGAAGTACTGTTTATCAAAGTTTTGCTAAAACCTGGTGGATTTTAAACAGATTCTTTAAGACTTGTCATCCTAACTTGTTGTTGGCAGGAATGATGTCCTAGGAGCCACAAAAGCAATTACTGCTTGCATTTTACTGCTGGTGCCTACCATTATTACATTATTATTACTACATGTATTTCTATGTAAACATCATTGCCGCTTGTTCTTTAACTATGTATTGATTTATCCAGCCCTTGTCATGATCATATATTCTAATCATTAAAATGCATTAAATAATATTAATCTATTGGATTATTAAAGGCCATTTTAACTATAAAAATAAATAAATAAAATAATTATTTAATTGTTCTGTTTCATTTTAATATATACTTGTCTTTCAAACACATTTATTCCTGCCTATAAAGTGTAATACATTTTATGACATTGGCAAATAGCATGAGAAAACAGAACACAAAAAAATGACGTTGTTGTGGTTCTTCCATTTTTTAAAAAAAAAATCTTATGCTTTGGGGTTTATTTTAGCACCTTCAAAAGATTTATTCTTACATCCCGTAATTCAGTTATGGTGCTTTTGTAATGGGTTGTATTTTGGGAAATGAAGACAAAATACTTAGACCTTGAAAACACATGGGCTACTTAGATAGATGGCATCTGTGTGTGCCTAGCACTCCCTCAACATTCTATAGGGAAAAACAGAGCCAGGTGCACTTTCTCTCAAATTGAATTAGTTGCAAGATGCCACATCCAATTGTACTAAATTGATGTGAGAGCCTGTGATGTCTATAGCAGATCTTACAACAAAGGTCAACGCGTATAGACAACAGGCTGGCATATGAAACTTGTGGTAAAACCGTTCTCTGCCAGCAGCGAGGAAATCTAAAACATAATCAAGCTGGTGAATATGCAGAAGAATTTACTTTAATCATGTGTTTAATTATATTTACAATACAACCATTCACATATTTAATAACGTAATAATGGAAATTCAAGATTAGGTTTTTACAAGAACATACCTCCTCCTTGTCTTCGGTAGAACTCATCACGCAAGCACGTCCTTTATTTAAAAAAGTGGGAAATGATGATGACTTGTCTTGAAGTTCATTAACCAAATAACTACCCAGAAATAAATATGTTAACCACGCTGATATGATAAAATTATTGATCATGTTATTTGCTAAAAATGATTACATTTGGCATTAACACATTTATATTACGCACACTGTTTATTTAATTACCTACCTTTTGTTCTAATTACCAGTGCATCAAATCATCGCCGACCAAATTTATTTCCTAGTGAACAAGAAATAACAATGCATAACACGGTTATATATAAGTAGTGTTATACACCTGCTTTAGATAATATCTCTCTATTGTCTAATTTAAGTGAAGAGATGTGTTTCGATTTAATAATAGCATACTCACAATATTAAAAGGGCATCAATAGGCACACGAACATGTAGCCATCTGGGCTTCTCAGCTGACAAATATTCATAGAGAGTGGCGGATAACATGGTATGCTCCTATAATGATGGGTAGTTGATAGGATTCCTATCGATAGGATCAATCTTCATCACTACTTTACTTCTTTAAAAAAAAGTATTATGATGTCATCAAAAAGTACTGATTAATTCAACGCCTTGCCACCTAAAACCCCCTTTCTGTTCATTCTCTGCAATAACAATTACGCAATACCAATAAGTCGCTCTGTGTTTCTAAAATGAAAGAGTTACCAGTGTATTGATCAAATATACATGTGAAGGGGTTATTTGTTTAAAATGAGCTTTTATCCTTATTGCTACAGTAGCTTGATGTAGAAAACGTTAAAGGTCAGTAACATTTGCATACTTGCTCATAGTAACGCATAGCTACTCTGTGTCATACGACATACTTTGTCATAGGGTGCATTGACTTTTGGGGAGCCTTATTAGTGCATGGCTGCCTCTGCTCCTAGGAGACATAATGGTTCCATTAGTTTAATATTTAGTATAGTATTGTAATAAAGTAATATCCTCCCAGTGGAATTGAAGGACCATTTAGGTGTATGGTGAAACAACCTAGTGACTTCACTTAGAGCCTGTTTTTCTTCACTGGCTAATTAGCTTATTGCTTCAAACAGAGATTTAGAAGAAAGCCATCATGGCCAGAATTGGCAGTAGATAGGGCAATTATGGAAACACAATCACCCATGTATCCAAGCAGAAAATGGGAGCATGATTAAAAAAATATTGGGCCTTAATAGGATGGAGTCCATAATGCCCTTTTCACCTAAATTGTATGTTTACTTCTTGCTTTGGTAATAGGTAAGTATATATTTATGAAACATAGTCAATGAGGTCTTAATGTGAAAAAGGCATTACGGAAGATATTCTATAACCTAAATGTATATACATTGAATTAACATATTTACAAAATGTAGGAAGCTAGCAAGAAGGGACAGCTGTATCTTCCCCCATTGGTGATAAGTACAAGTCATGAATAAAGAACAACTGGCTTTATTTACTGTTTGGTTCGAGTACAAAAAACTTGCACAAATTACAAGGGTCTCAAATATTTTCATAATCTAAATATATAACAAAAATGCATTTGAACAACATGAAATTACTTAGATACTTAGGCAATAAGCGCCACATGTAGTTTTCTTTTTGTAGCAATTGCTATACTCGCTAGCATGGTTGTGGTAGATTAGGGAGTTTTTAGACACTTATAGGACCGTGGAGGTCTGTCATTCACAGTGGTCACCGAGAATAGGTATGAGGCATTCCTCTTGAAACACTCGATCACATCCTCTGAGTTTGGGATGTGCTGTGACATAAGACCAGACAAAGTACATGCAGTGCTACCGGGGAAGTTCCCGTTCTATGTTCAGGAGCATCTGGAATACTCTTTTCTCACACATTCCAAACCCACATTATATAAGTTTAAATTGTCCAGCGCATGTGGCTATTACACTTGTACACTGGAATCATAACCAAAGCGGTAGGAATAAAATGTTACTCAGATATGCCTATCTACAAAGGACATATCTGATATGTAAGATTAATATTCTGGCTTGACTGCTCCACGTGGAATTAGTGATAGAGGACACCTTTTTTGGCCTTTTTTAATGGCTGTGCTTATAAAGTCCCAACATGTTTTCTGTAAATTTTGCATATACCCATTCCAGTTTTAGTCAATAGAAGAAAAGTATAAAAATGATCCCAACAGCTTTTGAAAAGAAGCCGTTTTGGTATTCACCAGAAACAAAGGATGTATAGGGAATAAAAAGTGGGGAAAAAAGCTCTGCTTCTTTACTACACACACAAAAAAGAAATAACTTCAATGTACATTTGCTTTCTAGTGGGATTGCCATACAAACAGCACCCCGCAGGTGGTAAGGACACAGCTTTTCACCTCGCCACAATAAACCCTTTCAGAATTATTCGGCAAAAAGTAGTCCGTGGAAGGCCCTTTCGTGAATCCAATAGCACATCATTGAAAGGAGTAAAAACATTTTCAGCCAAAACTAATTTATTTTCCTATCTAAACAGGCAGTCTGGAAATCTAGTTCTAGATTGTTTTAATGATAACCAAATTACTATTGGTTGTATGCATATCTGTAATTACTTGAGACATTTTTTTAAAAAACTCTTATTGACAGCAAAAAGATACTCCAATGTTCCTATGAAACAGCTGTATCCATGGGTGTTGAGCCTAATATAGTTATATATTTTAGGAACAAAACTTAAAGATGAAATAGCTCTAAGAACTGGCTTAACAGGGCCACTTCAGCCCCTCATGGTGGGGTGATCCCCTGTCAAATGGGACCCAAAGTCAGCTTCACCAAAGACAAACCTCCCCCCAGTGTATCATTCCTAGCGGCTTACGTCCGGCCACCAGGATTTTTTGTTTCTTTCTTAATCTTTTTTTTTTTTAAGTGCTAAAGAGCTCAGGCAGCCCATGAAGCTTAACGGGCCTCCTAATGTAGATGCATGCACCTGCACACGGGTTATCTAAAGTTGCTTCACTGGTTTGGCTTAGTGATGGGTATACTTCTCAATACACATGGGTATCACACAAGGGCACCTGGACCTTCAGACTACACTTTATGTTATTTTTCACCTGTCCTTGCTTCTGGCTGGTACAATGGTTCTCCTGGTCAGAAGATCCTGCCCTTCTGCTGACCTTCTAGTTCCTTCTAGGGAAGGGGTCTCATATCCCTATGGGGAGTGCAGCCCTAGAAGAAGATTGGGGATTCTGTGGTCCACTGTACCTCCTAAAAGTTTGACATTCAGATTTTACTCATACAATTTTCTACCTATTCCCCCCCCCATATGTATGTGCCCCTTTTCACAAGCCTAGCTATTTGCTGTGCACAAGATGTGTTTGGCCACCAGTAAGCTCCAAAGCTGTGAGAACAGGTAGCTAAAATTATTGCTCCTGCTCCATTAGTTTACATGTGGCTTTCTAATGTATACATTGATAGATACCATTACATATTAATTGCACTGAATGTTCAAATGTAGGATTAAAGCAGAGCCTCCTTTTAAGACCTGCAATACCTTATTGTGACCACCAAAAAGTACAAAAAAATATAAGTACAGATTGTAGGGCTCTGCTGAAATTACCAGTATGTAAAGAGCACAGCAAGGGATCAGCACAAAACCAGCAAATAGATATGGCAAATTATATTTCAAAAATATCTATTATAAGCCTAAATATTGAAGAGATCTCTAGATTGCAGGGGAGTCTCAGTGGGTTAAATGTAATCCGGTATCGCTGATTTGGCTTCTTGTTAAGAAACATAAACAATTTAATATTAGATAAAACAAAGTGGAAGGCTAACAATATTGTGTGATTGAATCCCCAGTAATAATACTTTAATAGATGTTTTAAATACTATTTGTTGAGTGGGCACTGATTCCTTGCTTTGTGGTTTACTGTGGCCACCAAGACATTAATTTGTAAAACAAAATGCTTATTATACCTTAAAGTGGCCACCAAAACAATGTGTAGGCTTATTCATAGGCATAACAAAAAATACTGGGCCTACATGCGAGATCGTACACTGTGCACATATATATTATGGGAAAAATGAACACAGCCTTACTATGTTATAAGACATCATTCCTTCTGTATTCTTAGTAAAAAAAGAAATGTTCACAAAAGGGCTGGTCTGACTTGAACCCGGGTTGGTCCAGGTGGGACTGGCCCTTTGTGATCAATTTTGGACCGGCAAAGGGAGACAGGAACGCAGCAGGGTCACATTATGTGAGGTAATGAAAGAGAAGCTTCTTACACCGTGTACAAGTAGCCAGTGAAAAAGCTGCCAGTGAGGTAAGGGAGGTGTGATAAGGAGGGAGCATGTGTGAATGTATGTATGTATGTATGTATGTATTATGAGAATGTATGTATAAGTGTGTGTGTTAACAAAAATCTGTAAGTGTTTGTGTGCGTGAGCATTAATATTATGAGTTTGTGTGCTAGCATGGATGTGTATCTGTAAGTGTTTGTTAGCGACCTGTGATATTTTCTTGCAATTTAGGGTTTCCATACATTATTTACTTGATCTATACCTTCAATGCTGAGTTTGCATGTGATTTTTCACTTGCTCTATACCTGCAATGCTGTTTCCATGTTATTTATGTACCTGCAAATATAGGGTTAGTTTGTCTTATTAAGTTGATCTATTTGTGCAGCGCTGTATTTCCTTGTGTTATTTATTTGATTTACGCATGAACTTCATGGGGAGGTAAAGTGAAGTGTGAGACAGTGAAGGAGGGGACAAAGTGACTCTATGGGTGATGACTGAGGGGGTGCCATGGGGTGGCCCTCACAGGGCACCTGAACACCTAAGGCCGGTCCTGAGTGGCATATACCAGCCTAGGCTAATTAGGTCTAGGGTGGCAGGTCAAGGCGGGCAGAAGCTCATCTGTCATATAACAGTTAACCATTCATCCCTCTTTTTAGCACCAACTGGTCCATTTAAACCAAGGGGCACAGGCTCCACAGTTTACTTCTGCTTTGTGCTGCGTTTCTTTAAAAGATGGCGTGCTGGCATATAACATCATATCCCGGTGCTCAGCAGTAACTGCGATGATGCTGCCCCAGGCCTAAGCCAGGGTGTAGATATATAGATAAACAAATGATTGGGGTGCAGGTACATGTAAGGGAAACAAATATAATACAATATAGTGCAAAGTGTATAAACAATATTTGGTGTAGGTTATGTTATGGTTGCAATCACAAACAGTATAGATGCTTCAGACCCATCAGAGTAAAGTGGAAAAGTATCTTTTATTGATCTTCGTATAGAATCTATAAAAACAAGCTGAACTAGTGCAGTATCTTAGGTAAAAGCAAATATAGCTGATAAAAATGCATTCACAGTTTGTCTATGCACAATGTGCATATAAAATCGTTATGCTGAAAGTCCACCAGAACTCGATCAAAAAAATGTCCAATATGATCCTTCTGACGCGTTTCGCCAAGTCGGCTTCCTCAAGAGAAGTGAAATCGATCGGTAAATGCTCCTGTTCCGTGTCGCTGCCCTTTTGTGTTTTTTGTGTGCTGATGTCATCACGTATCGGACGTCTCCAATGATTCGTTCTTCTTTGTTAATAAAGTTGCGACAAAAACAGCAACAAGCTCGGGACCTGTCCAGCCTTCATTCAAAGGAACCTCCCACCTCGAACCTGGGAAGTATTGTGAAAGTTTATTATTATTATTAATTTTTCACAAAATTTTTTATTGACACTTGTGAGCACGAGAATTAGGTTTCTTATAGTTTTCCAGGCCTAAGCCAGGACAGATCCGTCGCCCTGACTGATAAGCTAAGTAAATTCAGTACTGCCCATTGGGCGTACTGTGCAAAATGCTGATATGGCTGAAATGTCTTTGTTGCAACTTTATGATACATAAATAGAAGTCAAAGTTCTGATAATATAATAATACTTTTTTCTTTCCACCATATGATCTTTGAAATGTCCCTGAGCCAGACATTGTGCCTTCCACTTGGCTTGGCTGCGTTCAGAAACATCCTGTGAGTCATCTTATGATGGATCTCAGCAGTCAACGCCTGGGATTGTAACCCAGTGAATAGGAATGGTTGTCCTAATTAAAATTCTGAACTTAGTCAAGAATTTATAACAAACTGTTTGTTGTTTTGTTTTTTTTTTAGAAATACCGGTATGTCATATATCATTTATGTGAGAATTACTTATTATACTAATTGGTTTTTTTAATGAATGTCCAATTTTGCTTAAGCTGTCTTCCCCTTTCACATTAAGCACGTAAGCAAAAGTAATGTTAAGCAAACGGTTAAATGTCTGCATCAGCATTTCCCCAGAACTTATTACATGTAATGCTAAAAAATACCTAATTCACCAATGTTGGCAGATCAAGTCAGCCTTTAAAGAGATTAAGTAAACACGCTCAGCATAGGGACGTTTTAGCACTGTATGTTAATCGAAATTTATTCTGAAAAGAGAATTCGTACATTAGAAACACCCATCAATAAAACCATCAAAATGATGTACTACATTATATACAAAAGTTATTGTGTGAAGTTGACGCTAATCAGTTAATTCCAGTAAACCCAGAGATAAACAAAAGCTGGTTGTCTCTTACTGATGCGTGATTAGCCCCCTGTACATCCTATAGCTATGCACGTCTATAGAGATGTATCTGGCAGACACTTTGCCTAAGGGTTCTGTATGTAAACCAAGACAGGATCTATAGTTAATGATGTTGACCCTGGCTCTCCCAACAGGGGATGAATTCAGTCTTCATAATATCTAGACAGCTGATATGTACACTCTGCTAATAACGTTATCAATTACTTGAGTGACTGTGATATAGAAATGCAGAGGCATAGAATTAAACACTCCACTGAACAGAATGTTGACGAACCTTATCTCGTAATAATGACATAATGATATAAAAGATCTACTCGCATCCATGGTATAGAAACAGTACCACTTAAAAAGAATTGTCGTTTTGTAATATGTATAGACATATAGATTTAGTTTCAAGGAATGAAATACATCATAGAATTAGTTTTAAGTAGATAAGCAATGTAAATAAAAGATTATTTATTTCTATTTTGAGTATGTTATGTATTTCAGTACAATACAGATTCAGTAATCTTTGTCACAGTGGCATCTTTTTTTGCGGTACCTATTATATTATGGATCCTATGGAACTCCTGATACAGTAAATTTCTTTTCTTTTCTTTAGAATGATAGTCGCGCTTCACTGGTGCTGACAAGGTCGGTGTACCTAGAACCCCACTTTTTTGTGGCACTACAGGCTTTTTTTGTACCCTCTCGTATTCTTTTCAGCCCTCCACTCCATCCATTCTCAAGAATTTATCACATACTTCTGTGTGCACCATTCTGATTTTTTTGTGTATGGCCCGACTACAAAACTTGTATTTAACGCGTATTGGTGATAGCAGCATTTGTTTTTTAGACTAAAGTGGAAATTACAATTATCTGATTTTACAGATAGCAGGGTTTTTTAATTATCAGTGTTGTGCTGCTAAATTTTGCATTACGGTCACAGAAATTGTACAGACTTTAGAATGCAGACTCCATAGAATACGATGGTCATTGAGAGGAAACAAACATTATCACTTGGTATTTATTTAGTATTTAATACTTGAATTTTAATCTATACATAATATGCATTTATTATTGTATGTATTATTTTATAATCATTTTCCTGCCAATAGGAACACCGAATATATATATATATATGTAGAAATATTTGCATTATTTATTTGTACTATGCTGATACCTAAATGCTTATAGTGATCATATGATAATAAAATTACTAAATGTTTACACCTTTCAACTCAGTATGTACCCGAGACGCGATGTGTCCAGATTCTACGCAAGCCACATGCCAGGGCCAGGGAAAATAAAAGATTTCCGTTCTGGCCAAGGTTTAATGACATGCTCACAAAGATGCACTATACTTAAATTCATTTGGAGGCTTTAGATGAAACGATGACAGGGCCTAACGTTAAAAATTAAATTCTATCTTATTTGTACAATTCTTGCAAGTCACATTCGCGAATAGTAGCGAGAGATTTAATGATCGCATATTTTTATCTTATTTTGCTTGGGTCGATGGCAATTTTTTCTGTTAATGTCGACTTAGAGCTAAAAGTAATTTAGTAATTGATTCTAAGCACGGCTGCTCGCCAATGCCCGCTCTAATGTTGAGAGTAATATCTTTGCTAATTTTATCCATCACAATGAGATTACCATGCTAATCTATTCCTGCTTCAGTGTTTTGGTCATTTGGGACACACTGATGTAAATTATGTTATTAAACACAATCCTTTGGCTAGAGGAAGAAGAAAAATGAAGGAATGTAGGACAGGAAAAGAAATTGCTCTGTAAAGAATCGTATTGACTTGAATGGTATGTTGCCAATTCTTTCTTCCTCTTGAAAATTTGTATCAAAATCTATTATAATACGTTTTAAGCATGACCTATGTCTTATACCTTTTTTCATTTTAGAAGAACAAAGGGTAGAATATTTTTTTTCTTTAGAACGTATTATAATTTCAGTATGGTCTTCAGAGAGAAATGTGACTGAATAATTTCTTAACCCTCCTGTTTTCTGTGTATATCTATAGTAATATAATTAGATATAAAGTCCGCTAATGTTTTGTTCCCTTCAGATACATAATAATTCATACAAAGATTTTTATTTGAATATTAAGAAATGAAAGTTTGGTATTGAGCAAAAGTTACTTTTTCAGGACCTCAAAATTATAAGTTTTATATACAATATATGGACAATATATGGACAAAAGTATTGGGACACCTGATCATTTCACCAACAGGGACTTTGATGACATCGGATTCTAAATGCATAGACATTAATATGTAGTTGGTCCCCCTTTGCAGCTTTAACAGCTTCCACTCTTCTGGGAAGGCTTTCTACAAGATTTTTCTTCTTTTCATTTTTGCCCATACATCCAGTAGAGGATTTGTGAGGTGAGGCACTAATGTTGGACAAGAAGGCCTGGCTCGCAATCTCCGTTCCAGTTCATCCCAAAGATGCTCGATGGGGTGGAGGTCAGCGCTCTTCCACACCAAACTCATCCAACCATGTCTTTATGGACCTTGCTTTGTGCACTGGGACACGGCATGGTGAAATAGAAAAGGGTCTTCCCCAAACTGTTCCTACAAAGTTGGAAGCATAGCATTGTCCAAATTGTCTTGGTATGTCCCCTTCAGCATGATTACCACTTTTCACACATAAGCGCTTAATTATAAGTGTTAAACGTGTCTGGCTCTGTGTCCTTTTGTATTTTCTCCTGAAAATAAAATAGATTTATACCTTCTTCGTTGAGGCAAATTTTGAGTGCTGCTTGTCTCTTTCGAACATAACTTTTGGTCCCCAGCAAATAAACACTGACTTAACTTTTAGGATCCTAGCAGCAGGGCTAGATTAGGGATTAAAATCAGCCTTGGCATACAGTATGTGCAGGTGCCTCCAGTATACATGTCTCCAGTCAGATACTGCACGTTGCCAGACCTGCCACCTGAGTGGAAGTAAAAGTAAGTGAAGGGTGCCATCAGGCCCTGGCACAGTCTGGGCTTGCATGACTCGAGTTCTCAAATGTGGTGAACCCACTTCCTCCTAGAGTAGATGGCTACTCACCAGCCATAAAACACCTTGGGACCCTAGTGCACGGGGCACCTAGGGAAATGCTGAGTGTTTCTAATGGATAATTGGGCACTACCTACAGAATGCTGATTGACAATAATGAATAGCCTGGTTTCATTCAATTTACAAAATCAGCCCCAAGTAAAATGAATTGTTTCATTTCACTTCCACACATTGTTTAACATTTTCTCCTAAACTAAAATTTCATAGAAATGAATAAACAGAATGTAAAACACTACCGGCAATGCCACTGGTCAAGGAGGAAGGCTCTATACTGTTGGTGTTATGATCATAATTGCTGCACATTATTTTGCATGGTATGCTTTAAAATAAATAATAAAAAACTTACAGCACTCCTTGATAACATAGGCTGTGATCTAGTGAGTGTGAAGCAGAAGGGATCTGCATCTACTGCTCCATTTCACCCAGCTCCACAGAAAACAGAAAGCCCGGCATAATTCAATTTAGCCCTTCCTATCCTTTGTCTCAAGCAGATGTCACTTTTGCATCTGTTTGTTCAAACACAAAGTCTCCCATATACCCAGCAGATGTTGCTGTTGTTAAGTAATACCAGTAAAATAAATCTATAGACTAACTGTTTGTTGTGTATGGTGGAAGGAGTATGTTTCGTGTCTCCCTGAACCATGAGCTTGACAGCCACATCCCACTTACCTGAAATAAACAGTTTAGATTTTTGTATTTGTGTCATAGTTTGCTCAGTTTCATGTTAGAACTGTTTGTAAAATGATATGGGTAAGCATTGTTTCACTGTAAATACCACTACAGTAAGTGTACATATCAGAAATATATATTTTTTAAAAAACATCCTTTTTATCCACTGAAGTACCAAAGGGTTGGTATTGTGCAGTACGGACACTGGAAAAAAATTAATCCAGCAGTTTAAAAATAGGTTTTGCCTCCAAACAGCTTGTCAGTGCCATTTTTGTGCCCAAACATCTTGTCAGTGCCATTTTTGTGCCCAAATAGGTTGTCAGTGACATAAGATGCTCTCCCATCACTTAGTCTGGAAGGTTGTTTTTATCTACCCATTTATCTACCACCCTCTATTTGAGTAGATATTACAGGTTTCTTAACCTCTAGTTTTAGACTTTAACCAAACACCAAATAAACTGCAATTAATAAAATATAAACATCATAATAATAATATAATATTACTATATTATATAGTGTCTGATTTATGCTTTTATTTTATGAAAAAATAAAGCCATCCTAATCTATATTACAATTTGCTGTAAAACCTGACCCCTTTAAGTTAAAAAATGATATTATCTGATAACAAGGTCATTATTAACAAATAAAATTGATAAGATTTAAAGTCAGGGTTTTATATCGGCAGCAAACGCACACAATATAACAGTGACAGGAGTGATTTGGCACCTGGGTATCAAGGATGTGAAAGTGCTGTCAAATGCTCTTTCGGATGAGTTCTAATGAGGTTACAAATTAACGTCAAAGCTAAAATATTCTACCGTACAGGGAAGCACCTTTTGTCTTCAATCAAACTTCAATGCAATTTCAAATCTGATGCTCCACACACCTAACAGAGAATACATTGGAAGTTTTAGGGGTCTTCAGTTATCTAAAAACCCCTCCTCCTCATAGTGGATTCCATTTGTCAGGTTAATAATATCTTCAAGAGATGTATGTCTTGTTACATTATCTGCATGTCTTTCATGCTTTGTTTTGTTTGTTTGTTCAATCATCACCCCAGAGCTATGGAAGAGTAAACATTTACCGGTAAAAAGGGGTACCATATGTGAGTCCCCAGAACCACTACAAGTAAAAGGAGGCAACTACGTACATCAGAACCCAATCAAAAACTCAAAAAAATCAAAAAAGTTCTTTTTTTATGGTATCTAAACTCACCATAGTAAGTTCCCATCAAATTCACTATTCAACTTTAATCAGAATGACGGAAACTTTGGATTCCTCTTTAAATTCATGGTCAGGTTTGCCACCCTTTCTAACTCACTTGGAGAAACCTGAGGTCAGGGCTCTCTGCAGTCCAGTCAAGTTCTTCCACATCAAACACATCCAACCATGTCTTTATGAAACCTTGCTTTGTGCATAGTAGCACAGTCATGCTGGAATAGAAAAGGGCCTTCCCCAAACTGTTCCCACAAAGTTGGAAGCCTACAATTGTCTGAAATGTCTCTGTATGTTGTACCATTAACACTACCTGTCACTGAAACTAGGGGGCCTAGTCCTGAAAAACAGCCCCAGATCATTACAGTAGGATTGATGCATTCCACTAGGAGCATATGCCTGGCATCCACCAAACCCAGATTCATCCATCAGACTTCAATATAGTGAAGTGTTATTCCAGAGAACAAGTTTTCATTGCCACAGAGTCCACTGGCAGTGCACTTTACACCACGCCGGCCAATAATTGCCATTGCACATATAATCTTCGAGTTGTGTGCAGCTACTCGGCCATGGAAACCCATTGCATGAAGATTCCACGCACAGTGCTTATGATAATGTTGCTTCCAGAGGCAGTTGGGAACTTTGTAGTTAGTGATGCTACAGAGAAAAGGTCATTTTATGTGCTATTTGCTTCAGCACTCAACAGACCCACTCTGCTTGTGCATGGTCTATCACGCCGTGGCTGAGCTGTTGTTACTCCTTGACACTTCCACTACTTAATAGTAGCCCTTACAGTGCACCAGGGCAGATCTGCTGGGACATAAATTGCATAAACTGAGTTGTGGCAAAGGTGGCACCCTGTGACGGTACAATGTTTAAGGTCACTGAGCTCTTCAGACCCATTCTACTGCCAGGTGCTTTTATACACCAATGGGTGTGGAGAAAACACCCAACATACCATATAGTGTATGTTTTGTACTCATAGGAAGTTTTTATGTCTACAATTTAAGGAAGAATTTGTGAATACCTCAGTTAAACATAATAATAATAATACTTAATATTATTATATTTTATTTATATAGTAGCTTTGTTATTTCCATTTGCCTTTGGTTGACCGCACCAAAGTAGAAATATACTTCCCAAGGTTCCTTCCTGCCCACAGAGTAGCGGTTCTAGTGTCTATAGTTCACTGGACCGATTTTATTCTTTCTAAGTATTAACTGTTTTTGTTTGACTTCACCCATAGTATTGTCCCTTTTTTAGAAGAGTCCTTGAGTCAACTGAATGTTATTGGATTGAAATGTTTGGTGGTTTCAATATTTAGCACCATGTGTGATAAAAGTTACACTATTACGTTATTTATAGTGTACTTTATGTATCTTGACATAAATCTAGTCCTAGAACTTTTTTCTCCAGAGATCTGCTTTGATCTGCATGCACTTGCTTACAGACATAGGAGCAAACCTGATGGCAGCACCCCGCTTCCAGGACCTTGTGACCTAGAAGTCTTTCAGAGATCAGAAACAATAGTGATTATATCACACATGAAACAAGGTGTGCTGTAATAACAACATTATTTATCCTGACACAAGCCACACATTGTTACAAAAACTGAAAAACTCTACTATATTTGCAACAACTTCATTTTAAAGTAGATACGGCACACTTCTTAGAATTGGGACCAATGTGGAATAACGTTGTTGCACACAAATAAATCCAAGTAACAGTATACCACAATTCCACTAGATTTAATCAGTTAATTTCAGTGTGGTTTTGAAAACGTGAACTAGGGAACACCTATGCAAAACTTTAGGAACGTTTCTCTGTTCTTCTGTGTCAAGTAAAAAAACCTACTTACCACACTTACTGACAATTTAAATATGCCATGTAAAGAAAAAAACACATTGGTGTTCCCACATATATGTGTTTAAAATGTACCTGTAAAGAATATGTGCAATAAAACATGTCCAATGCCATAACTGAACCTGAGTCGTTTGCTACACATCATGTTCCGTGTGCAAGTGGTTGATTCTCTAAATTGAAACTGAACTTTACAAGTAATTTCCAGGGATTCGGTAATTTGCACATTGTTCACTCCGCTGTAGGAGTTCTAATTTCATTCTAGGGGAATTATCTCTGAATTGATCAAGTTAAATAATGTATGTAGCATATAGAATTGTTATTTACCCATATCACTCTCAATTGCAAGACGAGTCTGCTTGCTTTCTACTTTTTGCCCTATTTCTCATGGAAATGGTTTCAGAACGCATGATCCGGACGCTGATCCATTCAGAACACAGGACCTTTCAAAGGGTCTTTTTATATGAAACCTCACTTTCTTCACAGTTAAGGGATTTGTTTGCAGGGCCAGTCTTAACATCAGGCACCAGTATTCCTATAAAAAAAATATTTTAAAAAATTAAGGGGGTTTCAAGCAAGAATTCTCATCCAGGTTTAGCTTGTACTGCTATGTTTTTTGTTTTTTTCTTTTTTTTAAAATATCTGTTCGGTTTTGTGTTGTTTCCCAAACATTATTTTGACAGCTTTGTTTGGACTGTGATTTGCAAGGAAGTTTCATTTATATTTTATTCATATTCCCATGAGGATGTAAGGTTTTTGAATTTTATTTGAATACATTAACCAATTCGATTTTTGAACATATACATGCAGTACTGTGCACAAGTTTTATGCAGGTGTGAGTGAAGACCACCCTTTGTCTTTATCAGGTCTTCTAGGTACACTTGTGCAAAGTGTCCCTACACAATTATACCAAACAGGTGCTAATTATCATCAATTTAATACGTAGGTTAAAACACAATTATTACAATTATTAACTGAAACAGAAACAGCTCTGTAGGAGGAATAAAACTGAGTGAGGAACAGACAAACTCACTAACAAAGTTAGGTTGCTGAAGACCGTTTAATGTCAAAAGTCATACACCATGGCGAGACTGAGCACAGGAACAAGACGCAAGGTAGTTACACTGCATCAGCAACGTCTCTCCAAGCCAGAAATTTCAAGACAGATGGGGGTTTCCAGATGTTTTGTCCAAGCTCATTTTGTCCAAGCTCTGTTGAGGACCATAGATGCAGTGGCCAGCAGATGAAAGTCAGATCATGCTTACTCTCCAATGGCGAAATAAGGCCAAGTGACTGAACTATTTAGAAAAACACAGGAACAGGGGCGCAGACCAATGAACCAATGATCCAAATTTTTAAATATTTGGCTATAGCCAAAGACAATTTGTTTGATAAAAGGCTGGAGAGCGAGCGGTACAAGAATTAATTATTGCAGGCAACAATGAAGCATGGCAGAGGTTCCTTGCAAGTTTGGGGCTGCATTTCTGCAGATGGAATTGGGGATTTGGTCAGAATTAATGGTCTCCTTGATGCCGAGAAGTACAGGCAGATACCTATCCATCATGCAATACCACCAGGGATCTGATTGCCCCCAAATGTATTCTGAAGCATGACAACGATCCCATATATACAGTCAATACTAACACTCCCCAAAGATGTCTGTCACATTTTTGTAAATGCTACCTTTTACAGTTGTGAACGCTAAATTACCGGATTTACAACTTACAATAAGCAGTGCATATGTAATAGAAACCCGGCTAATATGCAAATGGAGAAGGGTATCCTGAACTCCTTTTCTCGGGATCTGTCTGGTTATTGCTGCCCTTTGGGTTATCTCACATATTAAATTGCTCTTGTTGATGATTTGTTCTTGTACCCACTGTAAGTAGGTTGCCCCAAATTCTTCAAATCAAGGACCTATCAGTAAATCATATTTTCAATGTGTCTCAGAAATCAATATTACTCTAATTTTGTTTGACCGTACACTTAACATCAGCACAGGGAAAAAAATCAATGCTGTTGTGGGGGGAAAATGCTGTCTGGAAAAGTTCTTTTTCCAAACCTGCATCATACATTATAAGATATGTGTCATAGGTTAATGTACAGCAATATCAGTGAACAAGACGAAACAAGAGATAGCGCTTACATTTTGTCTTAGGTGATATCATTCTTTTACAGACATTGTCAGCAAATGACTGATAAATAATTATAATATTGTAACATTCACTACAAACAAAGGAATATACAAGAGATACCGAATAAATTCGGATGATAAGTAGGCCAATCACACGCCCTATCTCAGAATGCTCAAGTGGATCTTTACAATTACAGGAGTTTATTCACTAATTTTGTCGCCGTTTTCTTATTCCTTGTGCTCTATGGCCCGTTTTCATTTTGTTTAAGCTTTATTCTGAATATAAAGTTAACTAGAGTAAATTATTTACAGTTGTGCATTTACCACATTATAATTTTTTTTTTAATTTAGAAACTAAAAAATGTAAACAATTTGCTCAAGTTCAATTAGTGTAAACAATACAGGCTATTTGTGTTTTGTAGAAGTGTTTAATTATGAGGAAATGACGGGTCATAGAATAATGTTTATTGCAGACTTTAACAAGTGAGCTTTTGCAAGGGCTGCAATAAAAACAGCACCACTCAATTTAGATTTCTCTAAAAGAAAAATAATAAAAGAAAGAGAAACAGGAGAGGAAAGAGAAAAGGAACAGTTTGGTTTTGAGAAAGAAGGAAATGGGAAAATGAGTGAGAAAGGTAAATACAGGCAAAAATGAATGGATAAGATGGGTGGGAAAGGGAAGGTGATGCAGAGAGACATGACATTGGCGGTGGGACAAAAGCCTAGGAGGTGCACCATGGTCTGTAGGCATTTCAAAATAATAAAACAAATCTTAGAGACGGAGGGAAACTCACATTGATTCTTCAGTTTAAGAAAAGCAATATTCCTGATTCAGCATAGAAAACCTCTGCATCCACCTAATATATCCGTTGGTTCCTGTGAGCCAATGTTTTTATTGCAATGGAATTCCAACAGCTCAGTTAGGAAGTTGTCACATCATTCATCAACTCTAACATCAGATATTATTTACAATCATATAGTTCTCCCATAAATTATATTTAGCTTTAAATTAGGTGATAAGGCACCGAGACGACATGCATTGCACACACAAAATAGTAGGTGTCATTTTACATGCATATTTGTAGTAAAATTAGGAAAAATATAGAATAGGACAGCTTCTCTTTAGTTCCTGAAACATGACAAGCCATTACAGAATGTATTCCACCAGCAACTGGATGCCAGCTTCTCCATGGGTCACATTTCCATCATCCATTAAACCTACCAATGTTTCCTCCTTAGAAAGCACTAAAGGTCTTGGAGTTTAGAAGTGTCTGACGATAAATGTATAGATGTGTTTCAACACAACAATTATGTCAGACTAACAAGGGAGCCCTTTCAGAAAACACTTGAAATAATTCTGTACTCTCTCATGTAAGTAATTACATTTAGAGTGAGTGATGATATAAAGAATGAATTCTCATAAAACTAGGCAGTTGTTTTACATGCATAATTCCATTAACTGGATTATTAAACTAATAGTTACTTTTACCAATAGGATGACTCTTGGATCAGTACCGGGACGTCTTCTAGACAAAGTACAGGAGCGACGTTTATTTCAAAGGAAGAGAAATTCACAAGAGGTCATAGTACATAACGAGAGAGTTCGAGGTTTGGATGTAATGTAAGGAAGTTTTACTTTACTGACAGGGTGGTAAATAAGTGGAACAGCCTTCTGGCAGAAGTAGTAGAGGTCAATACACAGAGGGAATTTAAACATGCATGGGGAGTAGCCATACAGCTATCCTGAATCTTAGACAGGACCAAAGACCATTAAAGTTTGAGCTTTAAATCTGTGATCGTAGAAAGACTAGATGGGCTGGGTGGTTCTTATGTTTATCTGACACTGTAAGAATTAGCAGTTTTTAAGATCCTGGTGTCCCAAATGGAGAATGAGAAACATAGCTGGTGCCCATACGGCTATTGACCTCACCAGTCGCATTGAGTCACACTCAGGGAACTTTGTGGTGATGGCGTGCATAACAAAGACATGGAGCTTGATTTACACCAAAGTATTTGGATGGGACAGAGTTTTCCCATTGGGAGGCAAACAGCCTGAACTCAGCAATACTCATACTCATACTCCATGCAATGACAGCTCTCATGTTATCATCGCTATTCAATAAAATACCCCTCTTTTATATTAGCATGTAAGCTCCATGGTTGGCTGTAGTTATTTCTTCTGGTTAACGTCCATTCTTCAGTTTCAAGGGTTTCTAGCTGGCATCTTCTGAACCTTTCTCTGTCAATAGCCCAATGAAGCTGTCTGATAAATACCCAAGTGTATGGTGTTTCTAAAACTGGCCTCAAAATTCTTCATGTTATCTGTGTGCGTGTCATAATCTTGAATTATCTGCCCATTGTTTCATTTCCGCAAGCCCTTTATTACCTTTTTTAGCCACATGGGACATCTGATAAAAACCTCCAGATGGAAATTACAGGTCATAGGCAACATTAACCACAAATTACTGCTCTTTGGGGCGAATGGGTTAATATTTTATTCATCTCGTTGTCATTGTGTTCTGCCTGCGGTAAAACTACGCTGGTAGAAGTAAGACATTATCTGTGCCTTGACAAGCATTTTCTCATGAATTGCTTCTCCTGCACAATGGCATTTTGTTTTCTGTTTTGTCTCCTTGTCTTCGAACATTCTTTCTGATTTTAAAGGGGATAGAAAGCTCCTGAATAGCAGAGATGGGGTGAAAAAGTGTCTTTTAAACTTTCAACCTTTCTTCGTGTTCGTTCGACGTTTAACATGTAACTTTGTCTTTCTCATGGGATAAATTATCAGCGTCTATATTCATATATATATCTTTATTTATCTGACCTAAATAATGGTATTATAAGTACAGAAAATGTAGTAAAATATAATAAATTTAAAATCAAACACTCCATACCTCTTTTTCCTACTTCATTCTCCTATTATATTTAAACAGACACAATGTATTGAATTAATTAAATAATATCAAAACACATTAAAATTATATATATATATATTTATACATATACATATATAATTTATAAACCGATGTCAGTGGCAATATATTATTTAATTTAGTGGAGATATATATTATAAAATATTTTTAAGAGACTGTATACCTCGCCATATTTATTATGATCCTTATTATTATTTATTGTTTTATATAGCGTTATCAAATTCCTTATGTCATGTAGCACCAAATTTACATGCCTGGTGGATAATGCTGTTTTGTTATTTTTATTTCACTATAAAATACAAATAAATTGCAACAATAATGTAAGAAATAAATATATAAAACTGAACTTACCTAAATAGATCTGTTCTGGAACAAATCTAGCATCAAATCAATAAATAAAGCAGTATTTCAAAAAAAAATTCAATGTAAATTAATTTATTGAGATGGCAGCCGATCCAATGTTTTGATCACAATTGAAGGTTTTGTTGTGGGGTACAAGAGATCGGCAGCCAGACAGTTTCTGTAGCCTTTTGATAGATGGAATTCGGTTATAATTTCATTTTGTCTGTGTTTATATGTAGGTATCTGGTGTATCGAAAATGAACAGCCAGGGAATAATATGTAGATTTCTACTGGATAAATGTGATTCTGTGGAGCGGACAAAGGGCTTTTTTTGGATAAAGCTTTAATTCTATTTGTGCCGCTTTGGAAATCAGAAGCCTTTTTTTGCACACTTGAGTTTTATTAGATTATTGCTCCAAGATGGTCTCATTTTCCTCCCAGACGCGTGGTGGAAGGCTGGTGAAGCAGTTGGCCTATAGTTTAAATAATCGAATTAACCATTTGGTACAAGTTTTAGAGAGGGCTCACATGTAAATAGAACAACTTCAACAAAAAAGAAGGCTGGAATCTGTCAGAGCGGGATAAACCCTCTCCTGCTTTCATCCATAGAAGAGATTTTAAAAGGCAACAAAGGATTTTTACATCGGAAAAAAACAAACCTACTAATACTACAAAGAGGGAAATGAAGTCTATAGCACTTTTGCTCACCGAACCATGCTGATTGCTATGAAAGCTACTGCTATACGAAGGGGTGGTGATTGTTCATTTAGAAGAAATGGGGTGAAATGAATAATAAAGAAGGGACTGTGTGTTTGACCAACACAGACAACGAGGAGGGATACGGGTGTCAGGTAGACATCACGCACCGTCACTAATGTACTTTGCATAGTGACAGAGTGAGTGTGGGTAAGGTTAGTGATGGTTATCTACAAAAGCGCTGATAAAATGTGCAGCCCGTGTTCAGAGACGCACGCAACTTAACAAATAGAAAGTAAAAGAGATAAAAGGAGCAGTAGTTTTTTAGGTAGGTTGACGATATACACAGAACATATAATTTGACCCCACATTAGAAGCATTTGGCCCATTTAGTCTGTCTGTTTTTATTTCTGCTTTAAAGACTCAAACCTTAAGCAGTCCTTGGTCTTGTCTTATTTTCTGGATGCTGCATACCTATCCTGTCCATTATGAAATTCCACTACTGTGCTAAGCTTTACCACCTTTGCTGGGAGGACTTTTCTCTTATCTGCTACCCCATTCACCTAATACACCATCTACAATGATTAAAGAAAAAAACAGCTAAATGATAAAAATTGAAAGGTATTATGAATACATCATTCCTGCGCACCCCTGAACAACCCGTATAACAAACATGAAGCTGAAACCTATTCAGTAAAGTCGACACTCTGAAAAATAAAACTGAGTGAAAAGAGACAAGAGCAGTAGTTAAATAATAGAAATATTCAACTGCATTTAAAAGGTTTAGAAACAGCTATTTTGGCTGGTTGGTTTTTGGTGTCTGGAGACAAGGAAGACGCAGCTCAATAGAAAATTGGAATATGTAATACATGCACCTTTACATCAGGTGAAATGGGAGTTCTACAGTCATTACAGTTAGCAGGGATGAATATAAACGCTCATATTTGTTCGGAGTGCGGCTCTTGTGCTGGTCTCTATTGGCTTTTGTTGTTGCTATGTTTTGGGTGTTGTACTGTTTATGTAAAGTGATTGTGTGAGGGTGCAACCTCCCTTGCTACAAACAGCTGTGGAGGGAACTACCTAGCCCTGCCCACTTGTATATTATGATTGGCCAATAAACATATCTCTATAATACTCATTGAACTCTGTAAACAGGAAGCCTGACGATTAATGACAGGAAGTTGATGGCCAAATTAATACTCTAAAAGAAAATAGTAATACATTTAAGCAAATGGCGCATTGTAAAGCTGTTGCATGTCAGTAGCATGTATTATCTAATAAGCAAAACCTAGTTCTAAACAGATTTTGTCACACGATTACCATTATCACTTCCATATATAACATGCATTTATTTCTGCAGAGATTTACAACCCTATTATGACATCACTAAGTTTGGGGTTTATTTACCAATTAGTTTTCATTCTGACGAGTTAGTTTCCATATTAGAGAATATACACAATACTTTCCCTAACATAGAATACAATGTGTTAAGCATTCATAAAAAAAACATAGATTAGACAACAGAAAAAAACATTGGTCCCAAGTAGTCTGCCCATTTTTTGCAGATATAAAGACTCAAATCTTATTTAGTGCTTGGATTGAGAATAGCCTTATGTCTATCCCATGCATGTTTAAATTCCATTACTGTGTAAACATCTACCACTTCTGATGAGAGGCTGATCCACTTATCTTCTACCCTCTCAGTAAAGAAAGAAAATGACATTTAAAAAAATTACAATTCAAATAGGATTTAATTTTAGAACCTGCACCCTTATTTATTTATTTTTTGGTAGTTACGGAATTAAACTAGTTATATAGCAAATAATATTTAATTTTAGGTTCCTTAAGGTGCATGGGATGCACATGTCTTTGGAACTAAAATATATAAATATTTATGAAAAAAATATTTAAACAGTGGAAAATAAAATGAAAGGTACAGTTGCAATTATTTTATCTAGATATGCCCTAGAAATTAATAACACATTAAGGGGAAACCCCTTATATATATATGTATATGAATTGTAACACAAATTAAATGATTTTTAAAAAGCCATGAATAATCATGACATCTATATAAAAAAATAAGAAAAAATAGGGAAAAAACATTACATACCTTTAAATTAAATTAATATTTCAATAAAAGGTTTTTTTTACCATTTCAGAAATAATATCACATCAAACAAAATATGAAAATATGTACTAAAACATGACTGATCCGATTCCTGAACTGAAATATTACCATTTAGATTTTGGTACATCATTTTATAATATTATTATTCTTTGTATAATGCAAAATTATCTAATATTCACAAAACTTAAGCATAATTTAAGCAGTATTTGTTATTGCTTCTTACAAAAGGATTTTTTTTAAAAAAAATTAGAATACAAAAAGAATACAGCAACTTAATTGCTTTATTCCTTACCAGCAGATTCCGTTTTCTTTAAATGCAACATCACATATATATATATATATATTTTTTTTAAATCACAGTGATATCATTCACAGTGATAACAGCTTTGCTTGTTTTAAAATGTGTAAGAATGTACAGCCAACATTTTATTGTTACTTATATGTATTCATTCATATACTATAGTTTTGTTTTGTTAAGAATTACATTGACTGAAGAAGAATAATAGGTAGGCTCCTTTAAATCATTGTTTTGGGTGGGAGTAAAAAAAGCAGTAGGCAATAGGGCACATAAAATGACAGAAAACATCACTATTTGAAATTCTTTGTTACAAAAAAAATCCATTAGTTTGTGCAGAGGTGAATAGATACCATCCTGACCAAACTGTGTATTGATATTCATGAGGAAGAGAATCCATAAAGATAAATTCTTGCTGTAAGTGCACTTGGAATCACATCACTCTTTGCAGGCCTTTACATTAAGACTACAGAAGACTGATGTTTCTCCTGCTATTCTCCCCTGCTGTCTGACCACCAGAAAAGAAATATAAAAGAAAAGGGAGAATCCTGCAATTTGTCATGAAAACCTTGTTCTTTTTTTCAATCCCACTGCTGCCACCAGCATGTACACCAGTAGCCATGGAGCATGTGCTCTTTATCAAATCCACATTGTGCAGTATGCATCTGCAATAAAACTATCAGGCTGTGTCATAAAACTCTCAGTGCTGGCCTCAGTGGTTTTAAACTTTATAACGTATTGTGCCTTAAAAGCACATCTTTGTTTTAATCAAGTACTCTTCGAGAGACTTTATTTTATAAAATGCAATAAAACACCAAGCAGCTAAAGACTTCCAGTCTAATGTGCTTGTTTTCTCTATTGACTCCAAGCTCTGAATTAAGCTGCTTGGCTTGGTAAATACCGTATGTCTTAAATACCCCTATTAGGGCTCGTATGAGTTTGTTACTTTAATTACAGCCTTGTTAAAGACCGAATAAAAGAGGTTAATGAATGAAGCAAAACGAATTATCCAAATGTTACGATCATTTAAAACATAACTAGTGTTTGTTGTGAAATGACCACAGATTGGTGACCATAAGAAACAAGAAAATATATATTTGGTTGGTTCTAGATGTTCTGCCACAGAGGATACCAACAAATGACTTAAAATTAAATTATGAGCATTTAGAAATCGAGAGAATAAAGAATGTTTTCTTCTTTATCCCATAGTCCCCAGGCAGTGGGATGGCGAGGGTCATTTGCAAAAATGCCTGTTCTATAGCAGATTGAAACCAAAAAGGGCTTCAAAATTACAGATTAATCCACAAACTGTTAAGTGAAATGACGAATAAAACGTTACAAAAATTCTACATTTATACAAAGTGTCAGAGAGGGAGAATTTCAGATCCTTGAAGATATATATATATATATATATATATATATATATATATATATATATATATTCATATATGTATAAACAAACAAACAAACAAATCCATATTATATTTGGAATATTCTGCATTTATACTAAAAATTGTAAAATTACATTTCAGCACTGCTTATTCCTGTACTATATTCACAAAGCTTCCAAGCCCTTTTCCACCTTTCTGTTATTTATTGTAAATTGTTACAATATGCCAAGCACACGTACAAAATAAACACATGAGAAACTAAAGGGACTGCTAAGGTGATAAATAAAAGCCATCGCCCTAGTTGCCCAGGCGCTGGGGATGCAGGGTGCCTGAGGAGTGGGCTGCATTTAGGTGACCAGTCCCCGGTCCAGCAGGTGAAGGAGGAGAAAGGAGCCCGACTCACCCATTGCCCTGGCCGTGGTGCTGATGGTGCCAGTCCCTCTACCAGTACCTGTACCAGGGGAGGGGAGGAGGCTTGGGGGTGAAGTTGCCTGCCTTGAAGCTGAACTAAAAACCCTTATAAAACAGGCTGTTTCTCTGTGACATCAACCCTGGGAGGAAAGCACAGCTTCTCAATTTATTGCCGAAGGTATACACTATATGATCGGTTAAAATGGCTTAAAAGCTGATGGGGGGGAAATTGGATCAGGGAAAATCGTCACCCAAGTTTCATTATTTGCAAAGAGAGTGATTGAATTAAAGGGCAGGGAGCTGCTCAGACGGGAGGATGCGGGGCTCGGTGCGTAATGGTGCGCTATTAAATTCTAATTAGAAATGCAGGAATCAATGATAGGGAGGTTGGACAGCTCGGTCCCCCAGTGCCAGCCCAATAGACTGATGAGTTATTGTCATGTAAAAAGCGCCAGCAATAAGACCAACCGCTTTGCTATTGTCCAAGTGGAGAGAGCCAAGATTATTATGAGGACTATATGCTCTGGAGACCTCAGGCAAGGCATCTCACAGGAGGCTTTTTCATAAAACTAGGCTCTGCTGGTAGTAAGGAGGCCAGTCCTGAAGCAGGCGTGGAGCAGACAACATCTCCCATCACAGCCACCTTCTCCAACCAGACCCTCTCTTATTCTCTTTTTTCCCCCTTGTTGGTGAGACATCTAGAACCTTTTCAATGTATAAAATGGAATATTCTTACCTCAATTCCTCTGCCTACGAGTCTTGTATGGCTGGGATGGACACTTCAAGCCTGGCTTCGGCTTATGCTGACTTCAGCTCCTGCAGCCAAGCCAGTGGCTTCCAGTATAACCCAATAAGAACCACTTTTGGGGCCACCTCTGGCTGTCCATCCCTCACCCCAGGATCCTGCAGCCTTGGGACCCTCAGAGACCACCAGAGCAGCCCCTATGCGGCAGGTAAGGACTCTACAGCCTGCAGGAAGATTTCTTGTGTGTTTTGTTGTTTTTTTTGTCTCCTTGTATATAGGAATCCTTTGATTGCATTTGAAAATGGAAATGTGTTTAGTATTTACCAAACGAAATTTGCTTACACAAATGAAAGAATTTATCACGTTAGAAGCGATTGCAGGCGAGGTGTAATTCGGTTACATGGATACACTATCCTAGTCACACCCGAACCGCCAACAAAATTATCTTAAGCTGCCAAAATGATAGGCATAATTTATTTACTTTGCGATGAGACGTAAAGCTTAGCAAATAATTAAATAACCCAAGAGGAATGCTCATCACTGTCCTAAAAACTGGTCATTCTGGAGCGAGCACTGTCTTCTGGATTCATCTCTCAAATGTGGGCATCGATTCGTATCATCAGATCCAGTAACATTTCTTATGATTTTAGTTAAATATTTCAGTGAAAAATGTTTGCAAAAAGTGGCTTTTAAAAACTTTTTTCGTTTTATACAAATAATTTTTTACAAATGCAAAACATTTTTTTCAGATTTTAGAATGTTCAAACTAGTGGTTAATATTTTTTGTTAGGAAAATTAAGCTTTTTTGTAAAACGATTGCGGCGTTTGAGTAGTTCGTTCGTTTTGATTGTTTGTTATCTAGACTTGTTTTATTAATATTTTTTTTATTTATTTTTTTTCTTCTAGTTCCTTACAAACTCTTCACTGACCATGGAGGACTCAACGAGAAAAGGAAACAGAGACGAATTAGGACCACTTTTACCAGTGCCCAGCTGAAGGAGCTGGAGAGGGTGTTCGCAGAGACCCATTATCCAGACATTTATACCAGAGAGGAGCTTGCCCTCAAAATAGACCTGACAGAGGCCAGAGTCCAGGTAAACAAAATGTGCACCTTTCACCTGGATTCCCATTAGTAACACCAGAAAACAAAATTTTTAATCATCCTGATACTATTAAACAAAATAAATAAATACAGCTTTGGCCAAATTAATAAAATAATAAAACTTACCAAAATAATAATAGATCGTTTTATATAAACAATTACCTATTGGAATGAAGTGTTCCTATAGAATTAATAGAAATGTTCTACTTGCATTCTGTTTGATTGTGATCAGTCTAGTTGCTCAGACTTAACCATTGCCAATTACTCTAGAAGCATTTATTTGATGTTATTTTCTTCTATGGTGGGTGATTTTGGGGGGGGGGGTTATTCTATTTAAGTGGTAGCAGTGGGGCATATACTGAAATATTTCTGTTTTTGACATGTTTGGTATGTTAGGAATAGTTTGAGGTTGGGCTATCTGACAGTTTGTAAGGTTCGCAAGGACATTTAATGTTGACTGATTAGATAGGTCAGATAGAGTTTGAGGTGATGCTTTATGGTGGATGACCTGATTTTAATGGAATTGTCTTCTTGTTTTTCCTCTTTTTGTTACACCAAATCATTCTCCTTTCCTTATCTGCTCTCCGTATCAATCTCCATTTGCCTCCACTGTACAACATCTATGATCTCTCTATGATCTCTCCTCCCCAAAATCATATATGCACCATCCTTACAACAATTTCCCTCCACATTCATGGTCTCTATCACCTGTACCCACTCTTCTGCACCCCTCCATCCACACCATACCCAGGTCTGGTTCCAGAACCGCAGGGCCAAGTTCAGGAAGCAGGAAAGGGCAGCAGCTGCTGCAGCTGCCGCCGCCAAGAACGGATCATCTGGCAAGAAATCCGACTCCTCCCGGGATGATGAGAGTAAAGATGCCAAGAGCACCGACCCTGACAGCACCGGGGGGCCCGGGAACAACCCCAACCCCACCCCGAGCTGCGGAGGGGGCCCAAGCCCAGCGGGGTCCCAGGGCAGTGGAGTCCCACCAGAACCAGGCAAAGGAGGGGTTCAGGGAGCAGGAAGCATGTCATCATCAGTGGTGGGTGGCACAGGAGGGGCACAAGGCTGGGCAACAGGTCCAGGTGGCACCATCACCTCCATCCCTGACTCCTTGGGAGGTCCATTTGCCAGTGTGCTATCTTCCCTGCAAAGACCCAACAGCACCAAAGCTACTCTAGTGAAGAGTATGTTCTGAACTCTCTGCACCTTGTCGTTCATTCTAGACATGATCTTTGCTATGGCAGCTGCTGATTTGTTATTGTTCTTAGTAAAAACACTTAGAACAATAATGACCAGGGACAGGCCTCAGCCGTAGCCACCTGAAGACAAGGACTACCTTGAACTCAACCAACAACTTGGGGTTTGGGCACCACCAGGGAGGGTGGTGAAACTTCTGGACCTCAGGTGTGGGACCTGGTTTTTCAGAGCTGCTGCAGGGGGATAACGTGGTGTGCATCACCCACTAAAAAGAACCCCGAATTTGTGACTGGTACCCCCCAGGGTCAACCTACTGGTGCATAGGAGAAGTACAGATGCGAAAAAAACTTTCCAGGTAGACCCCTGGCCACTACTGACTTCAATCCTGATCATCCTTTCATGTGTATAGCAAACCCTTTCACTTCCAGAATGGGCTGCCATGGAAGCAAGTGAAAGGTTAACGCATAATAGTAAAAAATATTATAAATCCCCATCATTTCAAGTCTACAAAATTTCTAAACTGAACATTTTATTTATAACTTGTAATTTCCTCCATTAATTGTGGGGAGGAAAAAAATAATTTAACTTTTTTTTTATTTTATTTTATTTTTTTAAACCTCATCATCCCATGACTAATTTGCACTGTGTTGCAGGGTCTGTCTGTATTATTGAAGGATGCATACATCTGTTACAGATGTAACAATATATTTATTACATTCTTTCAGCTAATTCTATTGTTTTGTTTTGGATTTTTAAGGCACAAAAATCTAGATATTAGTTGGATGTTGACCGGTATGCTTTACTCTTTCTGTGTCTTTTTACGGCCGTGTTATGTGACAGTTGTATAGTGTTAATAAGTACACTTTTGTCTAAAATAGTTGAAAGTAAAACATGTTGAATCCTTTAGTCTTTGCCGTGTCTTTATGGAGAAATAAGGATCTCACGGGTTCTGTTCATTGTTTGTTCGTTTAATTACATCTTTTTTTATTTTTTCTTTCGTTTTGGGAGAGATCATTTCACAGATTATTCTATATTTTTGTTCCAATTAGCATGTGGGCCATCACTTCTGTTTGATTTTGTTGTTAAATCTCATTAGTTCTGTCTGGGACTTTCCAAGTTATTTATATGTTGTTATTATGAATGCTTCTATTTAAAAAGGGAACACTTTCAATGTGTGCATTTTTTTGTTTTTCGCAAGAATGTGTCATTCATTTGATTGTTAATAAAATTACATTTTAAAGAAGCTGACCTCCTACTCTGTACCAAGAGAGACAGACAAATAGATAGATAGCCATTGATATTGGTAAATATATATCTAGATAGATAGATAGATAGATAGATAGATAGATAGATAGATAGATAGATAGATAGATAGATAGATAATAGTCATAGAGATAGATAGATAGATTGATAGTCATAGATATATAGCCAGATAATAGATAGATGAACTAGAAAGATCATAGATGATAGATAGAAAGATTGATGATAGATAGCCATAGAGATAGATAGATAGATAGATAGATAGATAGATAGATAGATAGATAGATAATAGATAGATATGTAGATAATATATAGCCATAGATATAAATAGATAATGATAGATAAATAGTCATAGATATAGATAGGTAGAGAGATAACAGATAAATAGATGATAGTGATAGATAGATAGATAGATAGATAGATAGATAGATAGATAGATAGATAGATAGATAGATAGATAGTCATTGATATATAGCCAGATAATAGATAGATGATAGAAAGATTACCGATAAATGATAGATAAATAGAAAGATAGATGATAGATAAATACCCATAGCGATAGACACATAATAGATAGATGGATAGAAAGATAGATGATAGTCATAGATATATAGCCAGATAATAGATGAACTAGATAGATATGCAGATAATAGATAGCCATATATATAGATAGATAATGATAAATAGATAGATAGATAGATAGATAGATAGATAGATAGATAGATAGATACAGACATGCATTGTGGGAGGTCTTGAGAAAGGTCCAAAGGGATAATTGCAACTTGACCTTTGACTCCTTCAGGTTTCAATGATTCTTATGTATAAAGAAGCCATCCTATATTCTTAGACAATTTATATATATATATATATATATATATATATATATATATATATATATATATATATACACACACACACAAAAATACTTATATACATATTTCCAGTTATGGTCATATATACACATAATATGTGAGACACATACTGTAACTTTTGAAATCTTTTGAAAAGGAAAAATAATGATCACAAGCTAACAAATCTGAATATTTCTTTAATTGTTTTATTTTGCTTGAAGCCATCCGCTTTTAAATATAGCAGCAATTTAGCCGGGATATATGTTTTAGTTAAACCCATGCGGTTATAATAATGTTGTATGAGCGATTTGTATGTACATCGGATGATCCGCCTATCCAGCTACACACGGAATATTACGATACACGAGCTTTACAATCACATGTACAGAGTATAGGAGCGCGCACCGCACAGACAGATCGATAGATGATGAGCGTTTCGGAATCCGTATCGTGTTATTAATATACTGTTTTGTTGTTTTTTCTCTGTAATCACTTATTCTTAATATTATTAACCATATTAAGGGACTGAAGGCTCTGATATTTGCCTGAGTAGTTTCAAGTTGCCGTATTATTTCAGTGAATCCCATTCTTTCTGTAGGACGGAGACGTTTAATATTTCATATATAATAACAATATAAAAACAGAGTCGAGTAATGACGTCATGCGGAATTCGAATTGTTTAATCGGAGCATCACCATATTCGGTCACTAACCCAATTCTGCTACAGAAAAGGGATTGTGTGCGCTGTCCGTGTACACATACTCACTATGGGTTCAGGGCGTATATTTGTAAAGCTGGAAAACCCGATGCAACACACGGCCTCAGGACTGCAACTCCCATCATTCTCGATCACGCGATTTTGTAAGATCTTCAGTCTCACTCCCACCTTTATTTTTGTATGTTTGTGTGTGTGTATCTATTATAAATGTGTGCGTGTAAAGATGTTATTCACAAAACGGTAGATTACACAGGATAAATAAAACATTTAACGTGTAATAATTCTGAAATAACACAAAACCTACCTTAAGTATGCCTAACTATAAGTACAGGAGAGAGATACACACATGATATATATAGAGAGAGACACACATGAGAGAGAGAGAGAGATACACACACATTATATATATATATATATATATATATATATATAGGGAGACAGAGACAGAGAGAGACAGAGAGAGAGAGAGATACACACATTACATATAGAGATAGATAGATATATATAGATACACACACATTATATATATATATGAGGGAGAGAGATAGAGATACACACATTATATATAGAGAGAGATTGATTGTATGTATGTATGTACATATATATATATATATGTGTGTGTGTGTGTGTGTGTGTGTGTGTGTGTGTGTGTGTGTGTGTGTGTGTGTGTGTGTGTGTACAGGTATGTGTGTGTGTATATGCGTGCATTGTAGTCTTCGTGTGAGATCACCTTTTTCTGCACAATATACCATAGAAATAAGGCATTTTATAGATAATTTCATACTAATAAAATGATCATGTGTAATATAGGGGTCTAATACATAACAGACACAATTCCCTGTATTTAAATAGTCAATGGAAGGGCCAAAAATGCTTCGCAATACAGTTTTCCTATTTTTGTTTTTTTTACTCTGCTGTAACAAAACAGAGCCGAGATTTCCACCCAGCTGGCCCAGCAGTAACTGTTCTGCATCCGGCGTACAAAAGGTCATACACAATGCACTATATTTTACCATGATTTCGAAAATGCCAGAAAATTGCATGTTTTATGGCAAATAAATCTCAATAAAAAGGCATGGCCTTCGGATCTGGTTGCTTTTTTTTTTTTTTTTTTTGTAAATTGTGATATTGTGAAGCCAAATAAGTAAGGATCAGACAAAATACCTCATAAAGGATGACTACATATTATATTACATTTATATATATTATATTACATTAATATATTATATTACATTACATTTATATATTGTATTACTCTAGCCAGGAAAACCCTAAAACGGAGAAAAAAATCTGTGAACATGAAACCAGAGGGCACCCAACCAGGTCCTAGATGTTCAAGACCCTTTGCTGTCATTCAAAATTTTAGGGCCCCACTACCCCACCCCATGTTCCCATTGGGGCCACCAGGCTCTAAAGCTCACCATGTGACCACTAGACCACAAATTTTAGAAAGGGGGCCACCTGGGCCTCAAAACCCACAAGGGCTCAGACACAGATAGCAAGGGCCAATGAGGGGGTTCATGACAGATCAGTATAGCTGGGTCCCCCTGCTTGGCTGGGCCCCATACATTTTACAGGTTGTAACCCCAAGATGGCAGCCCTGTCTAAACCAGGGTTGCTAGAGTGGCGTTTCAGCTCCATAAGCAGACCAGTGTCGCAATCCCTCAGTCTTGCTTTCAGACATGTTTTCTAGATAATCCATTTTAAAAGAAATACTAGCGGGTCTGTCCATCACACAGGCCCAGACTGACCAGCTTGTATACTCAGCGGCAGATCAGGTGCCGGCCGCACGTTTCATAAGAGAAAACCATAACGTGGAGCCTGTCAGATCCAGCAGTAGGCCGCATGCACGTCATTTGCCATGGCCGCCTCATCATTCCCAGTCTAGCCCTGACTGTCATTTAATTTTTCATTAAAGAAAAATACGCTATTTATTAGACTGTGTTGCCATTCAAAACACACACGTATTGTGTTATATACATCAGCATACTTCCGGGTGTTCTATTGGGAAGGAAAACCATGGTGTTAACGCTCTACAGAGTTTACAAAAAAAGGATATAGCCATATTAGCCCAAATAAAATTGGAGTCCTAACAGTTGATATCTTTTATCGGAACAACACAGAGGGAAGGACAGGTTGAATGAAATGTAAGGATGCTAGCGCCCTCTAGTGGAGGAATGGTAAATTACACAGTGAGTCCTTTCTTACAGATATAAGGTCTAAAACACAGAAGATATTTTAACTCGTCTCAAAAATCATACAATACGGCAGCCCCCACCAGGGGCGTACCTAGATTATTTGGCACCCGGGACGGATCCTTTATGTGGCACCCCCACACAAACAAAAAAAATAATGCGGGCGTGAATATTTAATTCACAAATATCTGTATGTCAACTGGAAAAAATAGAAATATCAAAAAATTAATTAACTCATAAATAAATTAAGTTTAAATGAGTAACATTTACTGAACAGATATGGTACAGCATAATTCCCGCCACAATACACTGAACCAGACATTGACGGTAGTGCAGCATAACCCCTATTATACACTAAGCCAGAAATTGATATTGCCCCTCAAACAGCCTGTCTGTGCCAACCCTGCCCATTTAGCAGCCTGTCTGTGCCACCTTTGCCCCTGAAACAGCCTGTCTGTGCCAACCCTGCCCTTTTAGCAACCTGCCTGTGCCATTTCTACCTGTAAACACTTACTAACTTCATTCAATCACCCACTAACATTCATTCATTCACCCATTCACTCTCCCACACCCCCTTACCTCGCTTGCTGATTTCCCTGGTCCGGGGGCCAGCCGTGCAGACGTCTATGCGGCTCAAAGGCGGCCACCAGCTTACTACTGCTGTGGCTCCCGTGCACCGTATGAGGAAACTCTTTTCCCACCCAGGTTCCTTCTCCCCTACACAGGAAAAGAGTTTTCTCATACAGTGCACGGGAGCCCCAGCAGTAAGCTGCGGGCCTGCAATAGGCAGTCGTCAGGCCACTGGGCAACCCCCTGATGAGTGGCACACAGGGTGTACCTCCACGTTGGGGTACGCTACTGGCCCCCACATAAAGTACAACAGAAAATAAGGCAAGTAGCTCTCATATTAGATATTAAAATAGGATTAGGGACTAGTTCACGTAAAAGTAGCTTTGAGGCTAATCCGGAATATGCCGGTGTAAAAAAATAGCAAATGTTTCTCTGTCTAAGATGGCTTTATGTGATATGTTTGTGTCTGTGATGAAGTTTTGGAAAAATATAGCCTTTTCTATTATTTTCTATTATTTATTATTATCTTTTATTTATATAGGGCCAACAATTTACGTAGCGCTTAATACAATACATATATCCAAGGGGTCTGACAAGACGAGAATTGCTCGCAAGCTTACAATAATAAGCACCATATAGGAAAAATCCATGTTTTCTATTATCTTCGCATAGTATATGTAATCAGTGCCGTCCGCTGGGGGTTTGCCCATCACTTAGAATCACAGGCTACGGCCAATCTCCTTTACATCTATGATCTAATGCAATAGCATATGGGGTAGTGCAAAAGCATGTTAGGAGACATACCTGATCCCGAGGCTTTCACACCAACTGCCTATTATTTTTAACCTGTACTTGCCAGTGCCAAACTAGGCACATGCCTAGGAGCCCTCCATGGTAAGATGGTCAGTGATATTTACTGGATAATTCAGATGGTGGTGGCAAAATGTGACCCCACAGTACTTGTATGGCAGCCCCCATCAGAAGTGGAGTTGTGCACAGGAGTTAGTATGTGAATGTGTTTACTTTGTTGGGGCAAAAGCCTTGTTGCTAGTGGGGGCTGGAGGGGGCTTATGGGTGGCTTGTTGTTTAATTTAGTCTCAACTTCCAAAATCTTATACTTCCAAAAATCAGTGGTGGGCCGACCTAATGTAACCCTTAATACTAGGCCGCCATCTCTGGGAGTGCTCAGCGTGGTCACGCAGCGTCACATTACATGCTCACACTGCAGTAGAGAAGTAACTAAGTGAGCAGAAGCAAACCTAAGCTGATGTATACGATGGTATATTTGGGTCCAGGGGCGTACCTAGAGTATTTGGCACCTGGGGCGGATCCTGTATGTGGCACCCCCACACACACTTTAAAACTGCATAGCTTCTACCGTTATATACCAGCACAGACACTGAATGTGGTACAGCATTACTGTTATCATTATATACTGAGGCAGACATTGATGGTGGTACAGCATAACACTTATCACTATATACATATATATATATATATATATATATATATATATATATATATATATATATATATATATATATATATATATGATTGTTAACAGCAATCACATTCCTATCATACCCAGGTATACCCAGATTGTACTTGCAGACTTGGCATGATAGGAGTGTGATTGCCCTATCTACCCCGTCTCACTCCCTTCTCCCTATCTACCCCCTATCCCCCATCTCACTCCCTTCTCTACCCCTCCTAACTATCTACCCTCTCCCTCTTTGAAGTTCACTTACCTTTCAAGAGTCCTGCGGTGGGGGTGCAAGGCCTCTGTCTCCCAGCTCTGCCACTGTATGGAACAGTATAGAGTGATGGGAGTTATGATGTACTTTAGAGCATAATTATATAATGAAAAATACATTGGAAATGGTACATCATAACACCCATCACTCACACACTTACCAATCCACACACACATACCAATCCACACATTTACCAATCCACACATACACTAATCCACACATATACCCTAATCCACACACACATACCAATACACACACATATACCAATCCACACATACACCAATCCACACATACACCAATCCACACATACACCAATCCACACACATATACCAATCCACAAATATACCAATCCACACACATGCCAATCCACACACATACACCAATCCACACATACACCAATCCACACATATACCAATCCACACACATATACCAATCCACACACATATACCAATCCACACATATACCAATCCACACACATGCCAATCCACACACATGCCAATCCACACACATGCCAATCCACACATATACCAATCAACACACATATACTAATCCACGCATACACCAATCCACACATATACTAATCCACACATACACCAATCCACATATATACTAATCCACACATACAGCAATCCACACATATACCAATCCACACACATACCAATCCACACACAGGGCCGGACTGGCCCACCGGGATACCGGGAAATTTCCCGGTGGGCCGGAAGGTCCGTGGGCTGGGCGGCCGGCCGGCCGGCAGACTTACCATGAAGACAGCCGCTGAGCTTCCCCCCAGGCTGCCCGAAATCTAATCAAAGCGGCCGCTGGGTGCTGATGCGGCCGGCCGGCATCAGCACCCAGCAGCCGTGTGCGATGGCCGTCTAGTGATGGGAGCAGTGTGAGGGGAGAAAGCTCCGCCCCCTCGCACTGACCTTTCACCCCTCACGCTGCTCCCATCACTATGCGGCCATCAGATTGCTGGGAATGTAACCTGAACGGCCGATGCGTGCTGATGCCGCCGGCCGCCTCTGCTTTAATACTTTTTTTTTTTTTTTTTTTTTTTTTACTTTATATGGCAAGCCGATCCAGCTTACCATATAAATAAAAAAAAAAAGTGTTAAAGTAGCTCCGGCCGGCGGCATCAGCACGCATCGGCCGTTTAGATTACATTCCCAGCAGTCTGATGGCTGCATAGTGATGGGAGCAGCGTGAGGTGGAAGCTCCGCCCCCTCGCACTGCTGCAGCACCGGATGTCAGGTCAGTGGCATCCTGTCAGCATAGAGGAGAACAGTGTGCAGCTACCAGGAAGTCAAGAGAAGTAGAAGGTGAGTAAAATAATGTATTTTTTGTACTGTATAATGTTTTTTGTATTTGTTAAAAACAAAAAAAATCGGCATGTGTGTGTATGTAAGTGTGTCCCCCTATATGCCACTCTGCCTCCAGAAATGCCTTATACCCCCCTATATGCCACTCTGTCCCATGATATGCCTTTTAACCCCCTATATGCCAGAGTTGCATATAGGGGTATAAGGCATTTCTGGATGCAGAGTGACATATAGGGGGTCAAAAGGCATATCTGGAGGCAGAGTGGCATAAAGGGGGTTAAAAGGTGTATCATGGGGCAGAGGAGCATATAGGAGGGTATAAAGCATATCAGGGAGGCAGAGTGGCATATAGGGGGCATAAGGCTTTTCTGGAGGCAGAGTGCCCCATGATATGCCTTTTAACCCCCTTCATGCCACTCTGCCTCCAGAATTGCCTTATACCCCCTATATGCCACTCAGTCCCATGATATGCCTTTTAACCCCCTATATGGCAGAGTGGCATTTAGGGGGTTAGAAGGCATATCATGGGACAGAGTGGCATATAGGAGGGTTGAGGCATATCAGGGAGGCAGAGTGGCATATAGGGGGGTATAAGGCTTTTCTGGAGGCAGAGTGCCCCATGATATGCCTTTTCACCCCCTTTATGCCACTCTGCCTCCATAAATGCCTTATACCCCCCTATATGCCACTCTGTCCCATGATATGCCTTTTAACCCCCTATATGCCAGAGTGGCATATAGGGGTATAAGGCATTTCTGGATGCAGAGTGACATATAGGGGGTCAAGGGCATATCTGGAGGCAGAGTGGCATAAAGGGAGTTAAAAGGGATGTCATGAGGCAGAGGGGCATATAGGAGGGTATAAAGCATATTGGGGAGGCAGAGTGGCATATAGGGGGCATAAGGCTTTTCTGTAGGCAGAGTGCCCCATGATATGCCTTTTAACCGCCTTTATGCCACTCTGCCTCCAGAAATGCCTTATACCCCCCTATATGCCACTCTGTCCCATGATATGCCTTTTAACCCCCTATATGCCAGAGTGGTATATAAGGGTATAAGGCATTTCTGGATGCAGAGTGACATATAGGGGGTCAACGGCATATCTGGAGGCAGAGTGGCATAAAGGGAGTTAAAAGGGATGTCATGGGGCAGAGGGGCATATAGGAGGGTATAAAGCATATTGGGGAGGCAGAGTGGCATATAGGGGGCATAAGGCTTTTCTGTAGGCAGAGTGCCCCATGATATGCCTTTTAACCCCCTTTATGCCACTCTGCCTCCAGAAATGCCTTATACCCCCCTATATGCCACTCTGTCCCATGATATGCCTTTTAACCCCCTATATGGCAGAGTGGCATATAGGGGGTTAGAAGGCATATCATGGGACAGAGTGGCATATAGGGGGTATAAGGCATTTCTGGAGGCAGAGTGGCATATAGGGGGTTAGAAGGCATATCAGGGGGGCAGAGTGGCAAGCCTGGGGCAGAGGTGCATAACTCGGGGGTAGGTTGTCAAATGAAAGGAAATAAAAACCGAACATGTCTCAATCATAGCTTTTATTAAATATGGAAAAAAATAGTCTACATGAATTAATAAAGAAATAAAAGTTTCTAACCAGAATATCGTGAAGAATAATGTGATCAGTGTTTTGTTCCACTGAATAAAATGGAACTCTTTCATCTAAAAATGTTCGCAGTAGTAAATGTTTTGATCCCATTCTGTGTAATGTATTTCATTTATTCGGGCAACACTTTTGCTTTCTGGCATTTTAATACAAAAAATGAGATAAAAAGAATGGCACATAGTGTGACTAGTGTGTGAGTGTATTAGGGGTGCGTGTGGGTATAAGAGCTTCACCGTGAGATAAACTATATGGGGCTGGTCTCCAAATTTTTCCAGGGCTGCTTTTCAGTCCCAGTCCGGCCCTGTCCACACACATACCAATCCACACACATATACCAATCCACACACACATACCAATCCACACACACATACCAATCCACACACATACACCAATCCACACATATACCTATCCACTCACACTGTCACTGTCACTGTCACTCTATGCTTTCCTACCTTTCCTCTTTTCTTCTTTCAGCTTCTTTGCCTCCTCTTCTTCAGTTCTTCTGTCTTCTCTGTCTTCTTCCGGTTGAGAGGGCACTGACAGCTGTGGGCGCGGCTTCAGTGTTGTGCGCCGGGATCTGACAACAGACCCCGGCGCACAGCAGCTGTTGCCTCGTGGATCGCAAGGGAGCGATATGGGACGTCTTTAACAGACCTCCGGCTCCCTTGAGTGATTTTAAGCTGGGTTCAAGGGAGAAAATCACTCAAGGGAGCCGGAGGTCTGTTAAAGACCTCCGATACCGCTCCCTTGCGAGCCTGCTCCTCCAGCGGCGGACATTACTGTCCGTCTCTGGAGGGGTGCCGGCAAGTTGGCACCCCCCTGATGAGCGGCACCCGGTGCGGACCGCCCCCCCCCCGCCCCCCGCTAGGTACGCTACTGTTTGGGTCACATTTGTACTACTCTCTCCCATCCATCCTCATTTGGGGCCCTGCAAATTATTAGTGGCCCTAAACAACTGCTTACATTATGTCACCGATGATGAAATAAGTCATAAGAGGGCAAATTTTGACATCATATTACACTTTTTTTTATGGGATATGGTGATCTAATATTGAGTCGCGGGAAAGTCTGCTTCCCATAACCTGGAAAAAAAAATCTCTTTTTCTAAAGCTGCCTGTGTGCATACGGACAGGCAGCCATCTCAGCGTGGCGGCAGATGGAAACGATGCAGACAGTTTTGTTAATGGAACACACATTCCAGGATTATAGAACAACATCCATCATCTCTCATCTAAATTAAATTAAAACTTGGGCTACTCGTTTTACAGGCCGAGCCAAAAGTGTGTTGGGAATATGGCTCTTGAATATCAAATCCTTAATGGTTCTTTCGCTGAGGAAGCCAAAACTAGTAATCACCTGTTTGGGATTTCAATTTAGCTCTTACATTAAAAGCTAAAACATGTGTAATATTAAAGTTAGGTATTTGTCATTAATTTAATGCAAGCTGTCACCACGATGTGTTCTGCAAGAGGGACACTCAGCGGAAACCTAACCAAATGCCCTGCGTAAGCATTTCTGTACAGAAAATCAGTTAATTCAGCCGCTGCTAGACACGGAAGGCAGAATAAGCAATGGTGTAATAGTTTAGAAATTCATACAATCCCAAGCCATGACTGCAGAATTAATTAGACATAGCCATGGGTTAGTAGGTAGCCATGACATAAACCCTAAAGAGGAAGGAACCGCTACATTCCTGATTTCCCCCAGCTTTACTGATAATGATGACTTGAGCAAACCCTGTTGTTGAACCCAAATTAACAGTTGTGCATTTTATGCATTTGGACAGAAGATGTTTGTGTTATCATGTAAAATCTTACTATTTTAAAGGGTTGATCACAAATCCTAGCAGACACACTCATTCACTAAATGTTGAGGTTATAAATATATGTAAGTGTATACAGGCTTGGAACAGATATATTGGGTAAATGCCTGATGAGTCTGTGCCTATTTTTCTCTTCCTAAAAGCATGGAAATCACTTAACCTCATGCCAATCAACAGAGACTGGGCTTTGGTGAGACAGGGTCAACACCCAAAGGAACCCAGCTCCATCTGCACAGACATCAGTGTTTTTGTTTTCTTCAGTATATCGGCTGTTTTTTAACTTGAAAACGCAGCGAGCATTGCAAGAGATCAGGCCTGCCAAGGCCAACCAAGACTGGACCCAATTACCTGGGGAGATCCTGGTAACGTGAGCCACAAATTCCACGTCATCTGGGGAAGCCTGTAATACTCCGAATACTGCTAACATGCACCCATTGTTCTAGTATTCTGCTACTTAACACTTTGACTTGTCTACTCGTTCTTTAATCAAAAGGTGCTATTTGGGTATCTCAACTACATCTTTTGGACTACACCTTGGTGATTGCTCACTGTCCCTGAGGATTTCATTCTTGTAGAACCTCTATGTCAGCGGGCAGCACCCTGCTCCTGGGCTCCAGACTACCTTGGGAGTGAAGTGTTCCTGATAACAATAGTAAATATAAACAGGAGCACTTATTTTCCGGCTCAGATTGTCACGAAGAAAATGCCAAGTGTGGCACCATTGTCTTAATCTGGACCCGCACCAACAAATGTATTGCAGGATGAATAAAACAAAATAAATAGGTCGTCACATGGGTTTTGTCCAATATTTTATTTCTTTATAAACAAACATTTACTATAAAAGCTGTTGCATCAAGAACATTAGTCTACTTTCCAGAGGCATTTTAGAATAAATACAATTGACATGTTCGTGTGGGACGTTAGAACAGCACAGAAAAGGAGCACGTTTTAAAACTTGCATAACCTTGCAACGGGAACCCAACTTCTTTGGGCTCTTCTATCCGTGCATCCGAAAGCCATAATTCAGCAGACCGGGGAGAGCTGGGCTTCTGCGAGCACCGAGTACGACGGAAACAGAGTAAGGCTTTCCAACATGTGGCCCGTTTAAACAAATGTATCCATCGATTATTCTGTGTCCGAACACCTGTCACACCACCATGCGTGATGGATAGATTTCAAAAACTACGAAGGTTTAACCCTTCCAGTGCTTTGGAGGGGGGGGCTGTAAAAGTTATCACACCAAAACACAGCTGTGTAGGCCCTTATGTAGAAAGTCGCACTTCAGCCCTGATCCATACAGCTAGCGATTAAACTTGCTGAAGCATTCAGAAAACATACCTGAACAGAGCTGGAAACTCCGCCAGCACGACAGGATTTGCACCAAACTGGTTAAAGTATCTCGAGCAGCCCCGCTAAACAATTACATGATTATCAATGATAGCGGGTACTGCCGCCCCGTTCACACATCCACCAAACTGACAATCATTGAAATACAGGTTTATAAAAAGTGTTCTAGGTGCTGGTGACTAGTTTATACCATAGAAATGCTGGTTATCTACCGACATGTTACTCAATAACCCTAGCTGGCTTCGTTTATGCAGATACCATTATCAAAACCCATCGAACAACGGCAGATGGGCCAGCAAAATAAAGGTTACTACGTGTTTGTCTTACAAATGGTTCTGACATCAAACAGAAAAGAAAAAAAAAAATCAACTTGTAAAAAGAAATTAGCATTTTAGTTTTCTCTTTTCTCACGTTAAGCATGTTTTGTGCAGCGCATGAGTAACATTATTGGTTTTGTAGACATCTTGCATGAACCTAATAGAAAAAAAAGGCCTTTTCAACCCGTTGGTATCTGATGTGAAGTAATAAGCAGAAAATCATACCCTCTTGTTTCTCTTCTTTAAGGCACTGCTTGTCTGTTGCGAGAATTAGTGTTGGAGGTGAATAGAACCAAAAGAGGTAATTTCTAGCTATTGCAAGTACATGCAAGGAGCATCAAACTAGTGCTCAAATAAATAGATTCTAGCTTAAAGAGACATCAAATATTATTGCTTATACAACAGCAAAATATATATATTTTGTTTCTTTACAAACACACGGGAAAAAAAAACACTGACGGATTACAAATTCAGTTACATATAAATGAGTCAATTGTTATTAGAACGGCTTCTTATCACGAGACAGGATACTATTTTAGATGTTTTATACCTCAAATCACATGGAAGCTGCTGCTTTCTGTGTTACATGGAACAAAAAAGCTCTCACAGGGTTAAATGTCACCATTGGGAGTTTGGCGTCCCACTAAATTAAGATAAACAAAACCCAAAGGGAAATAAGAGACCCAAGTCTCAGACCAGAGTTGATTTTTTTGTATTAATGAGTATATCTGATCATATTTTGAAAATTAAGCAACATCAGTATATTTCCGGTACAATATTGTGTTTATTACTTTATTCTAGAACAAATTGCTTATTAGAAACCAAAGCCAGACACGGGGGTATTATTTGCTCACTAGTCTGCTATCGTATGTGTGCGCATATTTATATATAAACATATTACATACTTATATATAAACAGGCACAGTTATAGCGCCATTGTTAGAGAAGAAATATCTGCTCACAGTGAGCCCGAGATCCAGGTGAACACAAGTGTAACATCTGCCAGCAAACCAAACACCAAAACTGTAAATACTTGATCCTCTCCAAAATAGCAGAACAATACTAATAAACGCAGAATTAAGCTCCATTTTGCACCCATGGAAAATGCTGTAAATAGTAAGGTAATATTTCGTGGCTATATTATGGATAAATGCTGCAGGGCTGAGCATTCAGGCAAATTATATGCAGCGGACACACGTTGGAGCCGCTGCCAACAGGTTGCCGGCTGAGCTCTTTTATAAAATATATGCAGGTGCCGACCGCATGGGACACAGTAAGACTTGTCTGTGTAGATATTCCATAAACAGCCCGATTTAAACGTGTTCTAAACTCCGGTCACCAACGATCACATACCAATCTACCCATCATCCTTTATCCATGTACCGCTCCCCTGTGCTTTACATTTCCAGCCAAACCGTCAGATAGCTGTGTGTATTACACACTATTTTCATATTCTTTCCATTTCAGCTTATACATTCTCACTACAATGTGAGGGGGTTCAAAACCTTTCACCCCACAAAACGTATGCCAGGAGCGTAGTTAACGTCGACTGTCGTGGTATTTCACATGCTGTTAGGTCTCCAGGCGTTTGAGATTTTGTTACCACATCACAAGTGTAGCTTGTGCGTAGGATGTAGCCCTATGCATATGAGCACAACGTATCGCACCATTATGAATTGTTACAGAGGCACATCAGAATGTGTAATTTGTATACAAATGTGCACAGCGTCAGGGCAGATCACTCACTCAAAACCGCCAACAAGAGGTGTTCGGAAACCAGGACCCGTCTACCCCCCACCCGTTGGCAGACAGACCACTCTGTCGGCTCAGAAAAGGTCTGATCCACCATATAATAAGTCTGCAATTGTAAAGCAAAATGTGCAATACAACAACAAGCATCACACGACGTGTTCCACCGTAACATGAGATGACTGCCAGTCTCTGAAGGTACAGGCGATTGTCTGGAGTCCATCTGTACACAAGCGTGAAATCCGCATTATTTTCATATAAAAAAATAATCTTCATGGTAGAAAAGAGGGGTCACAAAGGTGTAGGGTGTCCAGCCGCTGGGGAGAGAGAACACGAAGTAAAAAACAAATACACCTCCACAGACTTGAATTTCACACATCATTTAAAACAAATATTTTTACTTAATTTTCACTCCAGCCCTAGCATTGGCAAGTAAAATGTTATAGTGGACCATAAAGTATTTCAATTGGAATATAATCTCATGTACACACTTTATAGCAAGTTATGCAGTCATTAGTCAACCAGACACAGGACCAAAAATGTGACACAATGGAAACCAAAATTTAAAGACATAATACTTATTTTTAATTAATGGATAACCTAACAAGCTCTAAAGGCTGCTGTCCAAAGTACTCTACGAAAACACTTTTAATTCAGAAACCCCATTCTGGTTATATTTTATCTGGGAACATCCAGGAACAAGCAAGAAAAAATAGAACAACAGAACGTCAGTTTTAATAAATAAAGTTAAAATCCCTAAATCACAAAATAAAAAATGCCCCAGTCCTAAATCGTACTGGAGTTTCAGGGAGGAGGGAACACCTATGGAATATACTAACCCACAAAAGTATAACTAACTAGTCTACAGAGCGAGTTAATGCTCTTCCCCTAGAGCTCCAATCAAAGATTCAAAGCATTCTGTAGTCTTTAGGGTTTCTGAGTTTCCCTCGTGATTGGGATCATCCATTTGGGAAAACAATACAATGGAAAAGCTGCTCATGTTTCGCTAATGTTTAATAATAATGCCTTGTTCCTTTTAAACAGTCCTAGGTTCCAGCACGGATTTCTATTATTAAAACCATAACACACACAACACATGAGACACGCATGTTCTCTTACTTCTGGACTTCACGTAACAATCGTTGCAGTTTAATAACCCGTTGCGGATTCTGACATCTGTTCCTGTAGTCGCATCACCAAGCTGACCTTTACAAATTCCACACTACCAAGAAAGAAGTACAGCGTCAATACAGCGTCAGTGTAAGAAATCATTTTTATACTTTTATTTTGCTCTGCACATTTTAGGCCTGAATGCAACTTGAGTGGTAGGAACATATGTTATCAATGATGTGACGTAGCTTTCACCTTCATCTCACCAAGAATATTGAGCCTACAGTCCATCCACCAGTACTGTATGTATTGATACTTTGTTACAATTTGGTCACTGGAGAAGTTTAGATATTCAAGACAGAATATTCTATCAGTCAGCATTCATAATGCATAAGTTCAGAGGTATATTTAAGTCAAGGTTTATCATCATAGGATTGGCTCAATTAAAAATACAGAGACTCTTTACAAGTTTTTCCAACCAACTTCACACAGATATTAAAAGAGTAAAAGCTGAACTGAAGCTGTAGAGAGCATACCTTGAAGCACTGAATGTGAAAGTAAAGACTGAGCGTTTCAATGATCATGGCTGCTCCTTTGCCTAAAGGATGCTTACATGTGGAGCACAGCTTCTTCCCACTAACTGACCTGGAAGAAGAAGAGGCATGACTGGGAGAACCGCCACCAGGCCTACTCAAACCCAGTGTATACGGCAAACGTGGCTACTCGGGCCCACAGGAGTTTTTCTTACGCTTCCCACATGTCTTGGAATGCCAAGTGACATTTTTAATTATGGTAGAATTTTTAAAGGGTCAAGCACCATGATAATTAGAAGGAAACCTCCAAAACTGCTCAGTTCTAAAAGGGATCATAGGGATCTTAAGTTAACAAAAATGCTTTAATGTGTGGACTTTCAAAAGTAAACCTACACCGGGTAAATATAATTCCCGCCATTTATTTAGGATGGCGGTTAAATAATGCTGGCATTCTTGAAACTAAGCCTCTGGTTGTACCTGTTGGGGGATTGGCATTGCGAGGGGCTCACTGCTCCTTTCATGTTCTCCTGGCCATCACTTCTGCTTTCAGAAAGAATATCCAATGTTAAATGCAAGAAATGAAAGACAGACATAGGCATAAGAAAGTAATGGGATAAAAGCAGGGGTTTCGAGGATAAATATTAATATTCAGCCATAGTTTCTAATTCACGTCTGTAGAGAGAATTGATGTATGGACGTAATTGTCCTGAAATATTGCTAATGAGTTTCATATACGTTAATCTCCAGGGTTCTGGGAGAATAATAGTTTCAAAGTTCATGATTTCTATATATTTTAGGTTCTCTGCTCATGTTTAAGCAATGATCACACCTTCAATACAATACCAGGTACAAAAACTACAGCCAATCAATCGAGCTATGAAGGCCACTCGTGTGTCATTTATGATGATCTATGTGCAATAAGGACTGGGAAGTTCCCATCCTGCTTCCAGGCACATTCAGGCTAATCCAGATAATGTGGGTTTCATGACCCCATCTCCGGTACCCTGACTGCCTATGCATACACATTTAATAGTAGTCGGCACTGGTGATGGTCTATCGGACACCTACCCTCGTGTCACAGGAGATGTGCTCCCAGACCTGAAGCTGCTTAACAAATCCACATTCACAGGCAAATGGTTTTCCAATGTTTCCACTTGCTGATCTATTTATTGACATAAACACAAAAGAAAACACCTTTATGTGTGTCATACCGGCGAACTGCACATTTCTAAACATTTATATACCATACTAGTTACAGCATACAATTCTTAAAAATCCAACAACTAGTTTTACATACATTTTCTGTTCCACACGACGAACTATGTGTTTCCAAAGATATGATAACAAAGTTTAGTAATAACAAAAGCCAAATATATATATATAAATATAGAAATGTATGGACACTGTGATAAAACCCAGTTAAGGTACATTGATGCTCTTAAACCAAAAAAAAAAAACATATATACTTATCTCACTACAGAAATGTAAAAAAAAGTGACCAACACAAAAACACAAGATACCCCATTATTTTTGATTCCTTATATATGATTAAGCAGGCTCCCTCTTTTGCATATGCCTGTTCTTTTGAAAGCAGTATAACAGGTTTAGTGTATAATTGTATAAACTGAGGCTTCCCATATTTAAAACACAATCTCACTTACCTAGCTGCAAGTTAAGCCTTGTAGGAGTGTTTGAGTTTCTTTGATGGTTTTCTGGGTCACTTTCTTTATTCATTGCAGTCACAGCCGGTTCTTTCTCTAGTCTGCTGAGACACAGCATGAAAAGACAAACACTCTGTGTAGTCATATAGTATTCCTCTTTATATGATATATCCACGCATTCCAATCAGAACGAGCCGTACCGTTACATTTTCCAGACAATACATTGCGTCGGTGCTGAGGAGAGCTTTATAGAGCTATAATTTTACCAAAACCTCACATTCTACAAATCAAATTTGGTTGAAGGATTCCACAAACTTTTTTTACTTGGATTTTTTTCTTTAAATCAGCTGTTTTTTGATGAACTTATTTAACAGTATATTTATTACAGTTTTCTTATAATGGTCATGTAGTCATCTCACCTAAGAGAGTTCTGCTTCACTACAATATTTCTTAACCCTACGAGATTTTATTGGTAGCAGCCAAGTCTCATTAAGCTCTGTAAAAGATTATATTCTTTCAACCACGCAATGACCACACTGCCTGTGCTGCCTATTTACAATAACATAACTCTACTGGGTTACTATGTTGCTGCAATAAAAGATATGAACGTCAACTAAAGACTTGATTAAAGGTTTCACTGATACTTACTTGTTTGTTCCATTTATCTGTGTTTCTTCTGCTTTATAATGCACTCCATCCTGATCACACAGAATGGTTTGGGTTTTATGTTCTCCTGTCTCTGTATCACTCTTCAAACATGCATGAGACTCTGCCAATAACTAAATTGCAAGCAGGAAAATATATTAGTATGAGTGTAAACCACAAAGGTGCTGACCATTACAATGACCATTACAATTAAGACAGACTGAACATGTTTGGAGCGCACATACCACCCCCCCCCAATTTACACATGTCCATTATGGGCCAGAGAACAGATCTACAGGAGGATAAATGGTAGCCAGCGGAGGAGAACATACCTTCCCAGCTTTCTTTTCCTGATAAGCCGAATCATGTGCAAGGACTCCCAAACTCCCATTCCTTTCAGAGACACTGTGATGGACACTGGAAACGGGCGACACAGTCAGCGGCACCACGGTGTCCTCAATTATCTTCCTCTCCTAGAAAATAAGTTGGTACTTATCTTTATAACAGATTTTACTAGCCGCAAAAGACCAGTTCCCAAGCATAATATACTCTGCGATACCTCCTCGTAATATTTCCGTTCCTCCTCTTCCACCTCTTTCTGAGCCTTCTCCCATTCTTCTTTCAGCTTCTCCTGTTCTTTTTGATACTTCTCCTGTTTCACAATTGAAGGGAGATATTGCAAACCATTATGTATAAAGTCACCCAAAACAGAGTACAAAGAGGCAGCTTCACAAATGACGCGATGACAGGAATCTGGAACATACTAAAACATTTAGTGATTTTCTGCAACACAAGCGTGTTATTCAGGTTAGGTATTGTGATATTTATTTATATATGGGTTTTTTTGCAAGAAAACCAAATAAACAAATGTTTAGGGAACGTTAAAAGCAAGAACTTCACTGAATTCATTAAGACAAAAGTCTGTCAAAAATCTGTTGCTGGGGTGTAGCATCCAGAGCAGGGTGGGCTAATGCTCTAACCCCCTCATTATGAGCACACCAGTCCATGATTCATTCTGAAAGTCCAGTCCAAGACTTGCCTGCAAGAGATGCAGGAGATGGATGTTTAAACTCCATCAAACCACAGAACGAGGGAGGCTATTGGGGGAGAGGAAGGTCGGTTGTGCTCCCACAACAAGGAGAGGACCCGACAGAAGATCTCCAAGTCAAGGGAGACATTACGTGCCTGGCCCTGTGTGCCGTCTGGGGGAATTTTCCCAATGCCTGTCAGAGACAGAATAAAGTATTGTGGAGAATCTAACTCTCTGATATCATAAATGTATAAATAGTCCTGGTGACAAATTTGTATACATGGTCTTATTAAAACTACCAAAGGAATGTTCCTGCTGGTTGGATTACTTGAATGCTCCGGTGATTAAACCACTTTTAAACTTTGCACCAGAGCATCTCTTAATAATTCACTATTTGTCTTGGGGGCGCTATCATTGAGGCCAGCCAAATAAAAAGACAGGGTTTGAATTGCAATACAGCGTGTTGTATTTCTATATGAAATGGCATGAAGCAGGTAACAATGAACCATTGCCCCGATTAACACGGCCCCTTGCAGCTGACACACAGCTTCGATCAATGCTAAGCTCCAACCAGACAATATTTTGTGAACAAGTACCTTCTAATAATTCTAAATCATGGAAGAGAATCTCTACGCTACCTGGAGCACCCTCTCCTGCTCCTGCTGCCACCTTTCTTGACGTCTTCTTTCTTCTTCTGGATCCCAAGAGCCAAACTTACTCAGAGAGTTCAGAGTGAGTGTAACTGCCTACCAAGGAATACGTAGAAAATGTGATTTAGGCCAACATTAATTAAACCTGAGATTTGGAATTATTAGTAAACAGCAATTCAAGTGCAAATTTCTAAACGTCTTGCAGTCATCATAGAAACCACTGGTGATTGTTCCATAATTATCATTTGGCTGCAGAATAGATATAGATATTGCCCAGGGTTGGAATTGGTATGACATCACAACAGTCTTTGGTCAGAGTAGATACACAGGTTTTTTGGACCTCAGCGCTCTCTTCTTCAGGTGGAATCATCAGAAGTGACCAAAGTCATGATAGCTTATGTAACCTTACATGCTTCTCTATGTTGACCCAAGAAAAGGTATCAACTTCTACTGAACTTAAATTTACTCCTGGGCTATTACTGCTACATCGATTTTTTCTTATTAACATGTAAATATATGCTATCCAGATATCTGTCCTGGCAGACATATAGGGTTCTATATTGACCTGAAAGTAACGTATACTGGTCACTTTACCTTTTTATACCCATTATATCTCACACAGCTCCCTTCAACCTAGTATCAGCCCTGTCATATGTTACAGACCCTCGACCTGTAAACAAACGTTCTCAATTATCACTATGCAACAGTGTTAATGGTGCAATTTCAGGGAGATAATGAATGCTGAAACAAAAGGATCCCTCTTTGGATGTATGAACCCCCCAAAAATAATGGGAGCCGGGCTCTGTACAGGTTCTTTAGATGCTGGCCCTCGCTGCTAGCATGTCTCAGCAGAGCGCATGAACATGCAAGAGTTCCTGAGGATACATGCAAGTGTACACACATACAGTGCCTTGCAAAAGTACTCAACCCCTGGGCATTTCCGAAACTTTAAACATCTCATCTAGCACCATTAAATGCCTTATTTCTTGTTTGTTTCACAATGAAAAATATTTTGCCTCGTCAGGCATGGTAAGCATGTTGTGTAAATCAAATTATATAAATCCTCAACAAATCCATTTTAATTCCAGGTTGTAAAGCAGCAAAACAGGGGGTGAATACTTTTGCAAAGGACAGTATGTATCCGCGCAGGTATATCTATGTTTACATGCAGGGGTGTGTGTGTAAGAACGCATGTGTGCTCCCGTCCTGCGTTTTCCCGAGGTGGGAGTCTAGCAAGCTGTCGGGGCGACTCTGACACAAGACAGAAAGTAGAGCACAGAGGGGAGCTTGTGTTTCCCCACATTCTGGGATCGTCCATCTCCTGTCTCTTCTGGTAAAAAATCTGGGGTGGAATCTGTGCTCCCTGTCCCTCGGTTTCCTAATAGCTACAGGTCGTAGGGTATGGACCGTGAGATGACAGGGTTCCATATTGGTAGATTCTAATAAACCTGCAATCATTCATATACATGAAATGTATAAAGTGAAATGAATTAAGCCTGGAAGCTCTAGTCTGAGCCGTCATTTATGTGATACAGTTGTGGCTACTTACTGGAGAATTCTTGTTACATTCACCTTCATCTGTTGGGAAAGAAGCGATGAACACGTGTTATTACTTATTATTACATCCAACCAACTTACATATAACATTTCTGTACAAAGTACTGGCAGTAGAGATTTTCATTGCCTGGCGGAGTGCAAATAGTGATAATGTACAACTATAATAAATTTGTGATACATTTTGAAAATAAACTATGTATAAATATTCTACTGCATTCTCAGGTACTTTTAAAAGGGCAAAAACTCAGTTTTGACCCAGAGCAAAATGTCAACATGATCAGAAAAAAACTGATCTGTGCAAAAAAATCTATTAATACATCTTGAAGAAAATTATTTGAATAGATGGAATAAGATGAATGATAATAGCCTCCTGCAAACACAAAAAGCAGTAAAAGCAAACAATACCCAACGGCCTCTCTCATACAGCGATGCGGAATATGTTACAATTCTGTAATATAACCTTAATATATTAAGGTTATTGAAAGAAACCATCCAGCAAACTAAAGTTGGCCAAACTTTGCCAGTAGCAAGTCTTATTGACACACAGACACTGCTACCTACCTCCCAGCGTTTCATGTGACCAAACAGGGACACTTCTGTCTTAAAAGCGTGTGGTCAGGGCTGCATAGAGACTTTTTTACATCAAAATAATTACACGTATAAACATATTTCTGTTGTGTTCACATACAATTAGCTATATATAAGTCCATAGAAACCTTAAAAACATCCCTACTCAATGGACCGGTTAAAAGGTAGATTACTGATCGCCCTTACCGGTCAGTACATTAATACCTAGGATGGCGGGGCTGAGTCAATCTTCATACCACTGTGCTAAGCTTCCTTTAAAAGTGGATCGCTGGGATATGACCTCATGATCCAGTAGAAAGAACAGTGACTTAGAGCAGCAGGCAAGTTGCGCTGCCCTGAGTCAGGCGTAGGGCAGCGCGGAAGGTAAATTAAACCGGAGAACATTAAAGTCGTAGTTCCACCTACTTTAGATGCTAAACTGTTTCTTTCTTAATCACAATAAATGATTTCACAAAGATCAGGACAGATAATACCCAAGTACACAATATGTCAGACAGCTTGAAAACATGTTGACAACACAGCTGCTAAGGCAGTTAAGTTTCATGTAAGTTCTGGCACAATCCGATTAAATGGAACCAACACTTAACCGAGAGGGCAGCTGTTACTTTTTGTTTTGTTGCACTCCAAGTGAACAGAAGCTTTGCAACTCCATCTTATCTCTCCCTACCCTCTGTGAATGGCAAAGAGTAAGGCTATTCAAGGAACTTCTGCTTCCTCACAGAGCACTCAGGGACCACAACCGGGATCCCATCTTGGTGGTGAAGCAGAAGGATACAGGGAGATCTGTGGCCTCCTGGTGTATCATTAGTAACCTGAAGGGACAACCACTACATCACTGATGACTATGAAACCAAGGGTGGAGAGCAGGTCAAGATGTAGCAGAAAAACCCAACACTCTCATATGATTTAGGTATATAAATCGTTTTAAAACTATATAACATTATGGCACCCAAACCAAATAACGAGTCACATTTTTACAATTAATATCTCAGTAGCGCCAGTAATCATGGTTTATATTAATTTACTTCTAAATAACGGTTTACGGTGAACAGGATCACAGAACATCCCACGTTGCTTAAATTACTACGTCGCCAAGACTGGTCCTTCTTTGAAATGAAAATCTTAGTACTTAAGTCTGTTTAGTTGTTTTGCTTATTAAAGGTGGTGGCTCATTGGGAGGATTTGATGAGCGGCATACTGCTGCTAGTTACTGTGGAATGCATTCAATCGGAAACGTCACAAACCTGCCCCTAAAATGGACACAAAGTACCTTTTCTATTAACTCTATAAACCCAGTGACATTCAAGGTGAACACAGACATGTAATAGTATAATGAGAGTCACACGGGTGATACACGGGTGATACACAGTGAGCCCCAGGCCAGCTACCAAACACCGTGCGCACAAATAAGAGAAACGGGGTGCAGTTAACCGAGTCTCCGGTTACCTGACTGGCAAAAAAACTGGGAGCGGCGCCAGGCATTCCGCGTCTTAAGTGTAATACTTAGTTGGACACATTTTGACGATTCTGAGATTGAAGGCAAAGATTATAAGTCAAATACAAAACTGCATATAATTGGATTTCACATAAAGAGGCACACAAAATATATATATATACAGATTTTTTTAAGCAACAAGTCAAAATGAACTCTACAGGTCTGTTATAGAGCTTTTACCACCTGATATTGCAGGTGCTTACATTATTATTATTATTGATTCATTTATTATTTATTTATAGATTTAAATGCTCTACAGAATGATGGCAAATTTTGTGTAAAGAATTTTGTTTTCTGGAACGTAAAACAATTTGAAAACCAAAAAAACAACACAAACATTGGTAGAGTCTTATGCCTTTAAATGACCCCGAATACGGTTACACACCGTAACGCTCTCTTTGGGAGGATTCTTGACCATCTTCATTAGTGCTCTTGAACGACAGAGACCCTTTTTCTTTCTGCTCATTGTCAGTGGAATCTACAGTCTAGAGAAGATAAAACCAAACAAAAAATGATGAGGGTCTAAACAGCAATTCTGCCAAAGCAGGGGGTAATTGTGAGTGCAGTTCAACAACCCAAACCTATAGCTTTGTACTCATCGACTGTAGACTATCCACAGAATCTGTTACAATTCTGTAATATAACCTTAATATATTAGGGTTATTGAAAGAAACCATCCGGCAAACTAAAGTTGGCCAAACCTTTGGTCATAAAAAAAGATCTGTAACTAGCCGGTAGCAAGTCTTATCTGACACACAGACACTGCCGCTGCGTACCTCCCAACGTTTCATGTGACCAAACAGGGACACTTATGTTTTACCTGTCCAAAAAACTGGGATCGGCGCCAGGCATTACGCGCCTTAAGCATAATACTGTAGAATAGATGTATCAGCATCTAATTAATACGATTTTGTGACTATGTAACTGTATCTTACAGAAGCACTTCTGGGGGGATTAAAATATTTTTGGAGTGGAATTTCTGCAGCAAAATGTGGATTTTTACACTGAAAATGAGAAGTCCCATCCAGGGGAAAAAATGCTCTGGGGATTTGTTAAACTGGGATACAGAATCTTATATTACATTTTTTATTATAATTTTTATTATTATATATTATATTATGGACTGATATTTATGTTTCATCACCTCCATAGAGCTAAAAACATTACTTTGGATCCGCAAACTATTGCATGCAAATAGTGGACATAGGGGGTACTTGATGTGGTCGGTCTGACCTTGAACCTTATAAGTTCACTTTTACCAGGTGCTGCAGTGTATACACACCAATGTGTTATTGTGTGTTATTCATTTTCACAGCTTTCAGTTTGAATAAATAGATATAGCCAAGTATCATTTATGTGTAATCTCTATATTCAATGTATGAACATTAACTCAGCTTCTACCTTTCGCTGTCCTTCTGATTCCTTCCCATAAACAGAAGACTCCTTGGTAGGAGTGCATGGCGTAAACTCTAGGCTGGACACAGTAGAACCACGCAACATTAGGGTCAGAGGCTGACTATTACCTACGTGGAAACCACACGGAACAAAATAAATTATTCACAATAATATTCACAAACACAAAGAATGCCTCAAAACATTGCCGAGAGGTGGCATGATTAGAAAGTCTGCAGTAGCAGGAGAACCTTGATACCATCACGTTGGAGAGTTACAAACCAACCTTCTGGGAACATCTGCACTGAGCTGACACACTCCGTCTTTGGAACAGAATCTTGTTCACCTGCATGGTTGATTCCTCCCGAGAAATCCTAAACACAAAGTAAAGAAAGCATTTAAAAAGAAACCGAGAATGTATGCCACATGTTGGTTGAGTTAAGACCATAAATCTAGCACTCAGATTGCCACCGGGTCACAAGCATGTTTCTGCCATAACTCGGACTCACGCTGCATAGCAGTTATCAAAAGAAAAGCATAACAAGATGGGAATACATTGTGAGGCATATGCTGCAATTATTAAAGCAATAGGACCTGCCTTAAAACACACATTAATCAGTCCTTGGCCTCCTCTTAGATTCAGGAAAGCCCCACGCCAATCCCATAAATGTTTACATTCTCCCATAACAGAAAACGCTGCATACAATATAACTATACCAGATGCAGAAAAACACATTTGTGTAATGAGTGAATTTAACAGAACTCTTACTTCTAGCTCTTTGTTTGATTTCTGCATGTTGGGTCGTGTCAAATTGAGCTCAACGCAAGAAACATCCTTCTTAGTCTCTGTGCCAGTATCTACTCTGGCCTTGCCTTCAAACAGCTGAGATCGAGTCAGCGTGGGTGCGAACGATCGGCCCTTATCTTCCACGCCATTAAATGTCTCTCCGTTTAGGTTAATCTTTCCATCTACCTAAAGAAGCCACAAAAACAGAATATTTAAAACGGGCTAACCCCAAGATAAAAACGATTCCAATAATAATAATAGGCACGCGTGATTTCTACCAGACCCTGAAGTATGTGCTTTATTTATTTGGTACTTTTTATTAAGTATTCTACACATAAGCATTAAGACGCTGCACTGAGAGAAAGGCATTAGCTGTATGTTTGAATTATATTGTACGATGTGTAATGTATGATGGATGCTATAGTGCAACATAACAGAAACCTATGACCAGGATCACCGAAAGCTTTCATCCTTTGGAATTGGAAATAGAAGCAAACTCTATCAATTTTGAGCTTCCTCCCCAATGTACCAAGCTCACCTTGAACGTCTTGAGCACCTGCTGCGAGTTCTTCAGCTGAGAGTAAGGCTTGGGCGTCAGCATGGGCACGGCCTTGGAGATGACACTTTTGACTGGAGATGATCGGCCTGGCCGAAACTTGGAGTCAAGGTCATTGCTGGGGGAGATGGTGGCTTCTACAGTTGCTGTGTACTTTGGAGATGGCAGAGACTGTTGCCTCAGGTACTTCATAAGATTCGGGTCCTCTGGCGAAGTTAATAAGCTCGGCTCTACAGAATGGCTTCTCTCCAGGATTTTTGGCATAACTAAGCGCTCTAGAACAGCTTCACTTATTGTAAACTTTTCGATATATTTCTGCAAAATTTTCTCCGCCTCCTCCTTCGATTTTGCATTTTTGTAAGCTTCATGCAGTTCCCGCTCTCGACGTTCTCTGTTTGAAAAGTTAAAAGAATTAGTTTTTTTTGTGGCCTTCGAAGACCTTTCACAATCTCTTTATCCATTTAAAAAAAAAAAAATTAACTTTTTTTGCATTTGCATAATTTTCACACAGTTCTTGCGGCTTTGCATTAATTGCTCTATATCAAACCAGAGCTGGACATTGTGCTGTTAATGGTGGACGGAGGGATTCATGGACACACAACACCACAAGGTGATAAAATATACATGAGACAGGACGAACTGCAGTCTAAAGAGATACTCAAAAATATCAGGTGGTTTATCCCAGAGACCTTTATCAAGACAACCTACAATTCCTCACAGACCGGTATAAATACCCACGTGTCACTCTACCCTCGTCTCGAGGACCTTCCACCTCAGTGCAATCAACAGTTTAACCAGAATACACAATGGACGAATAAACCGCTTGATATTTTAAAAAAATCCCATGAGTGCTCATCTCTAAAGGCATTTGTATTTACCACGCTACAGCACCTGGGTATATAAAGGCCATTCGACACAGATGAGTGCAGTAGATAAAGTTTTTGTGTATATCTATACACACACACACCTACATACACACACACATACATAAACACACATATATATATATACACACACATATATACACATAGATATTTACACAGATGTGGGATGTTAAAAAGCTACCTACTTTTCCTCCACTATTTCCTTGTATGTTTTAATACTTCTCCTCCTCTCGGTTAAGTCGTATTCCCCACTGAGTAACCTTTCCATCTTTTTCCGCTCTTGCTCTTTCTTTATCAGGTCTTGGGACGCACTCCTCCGGCGGGTCTTCCATTTGGCGAGGTCCTAAACAGACACACACACAAAAGGAAGAATAAACCCTTCAAACATGAAGCAAAACATAAATATTTTGCTTTAAGCAGGATATTTTATTTTCAGAAACATGAAAATAAAAACCTGCAAATAGCATATGTTAGAGTATAATATGCACACATGACTTCCACCCAATACTGAAGTCAGTACGGATCACAAATACACAGAAAACCATTAAGATACTACACTAACAGAAAGGCTTTAGCTATAATGTTGCCTAAAAGCATTATACAGTACGCATATTCTATAAACACGGAAGGCAGCGAGCCTCTCACACATGGCTTCCAATAGCCGCCCCAGGGTTTTGGGCACAATGATCGAGCCAGACTGTAGCCGAATGTAGAACATTCAATTTGGCAGAATTCCCAGACTCTTAATAGGAATTAGGGCTGCGTGTCCCATATCTGTGAAAAGGGTGAGGTGATGCATTAACCCATCCAGCATGAATTACTCTCCATGCCATTGATGACTTCTTTCTGTAAAACGTGCTAGCAGGAGGTTCACAGGGCTTGATTCAACCAGTTAAAAGGGGGGTATTGTTTGATACACATTACCCACACATACAATATTATTATTAACAAAGGCTCCGTAGGAAAGAAAATAGTAATTGGAAACCTATTTAATTTGGTAGGCATACACAACAGAGGCAAAGAATAATGCACAAGTTAATAACAAAATAAAATATTTCTTGAATACACCACTTTAAATAACAGGTAAAATAACCATCCCACACAGATGAATATAACCGATAAGAGTGCAAAAATCATAATTTATACTCAAAGTTGGCTATGCACAAAGAACTATTCTGGCACAAAGTGGAAAAAGCGACATAACAATTTACTCCACTTTTGCACTATTACTGGTGCACAGATATTAGTATTTAAAGACATTAAAATTCCAGAGATCAGCCGGTGTCTATTGCATGCCTAGTAGGCTAGTTTTTTACGCTACTCACATCCTGCCACGTATCATCTTCCTCTTTAAGCAGGTCATTGATGTTCTGCAGGTGTTCCTGGTGTGCCCGGCTGTGTGGCAGCATACGTGCCTCGTCTTCATACCTCATATCACACATGCTCATGCTCCTGCACAGTACACAAAATGCTCCATTAAAAGCAGAGTTCATTCGAGCGAAGCGTACATGCATTCTGAAAAACCGTCACAAGGTGGCAGTACAGCACAAGAAAAACAGAAGGGGGGGGCATATTTTTAGGCATTATTTTATGTTATGGAGCATTTCTGAGGATTGCTGTCCTAGGCCCGGCCCAATGCAGGATCCCAACCCTGTCATTTCCTGAAACGAAGAGGGTCTCTTCATAATAAAGAGACTGGGCCTGTACTGGGACCCCCATAGTAGAAATTATTGAGCAGAGGCACATTGGGAAACAGGGCAGTCGGTGTTAGTAACGTGGCACAGAATCTAAAGCTCTCCCCATGAATATTACACACAGGTACAATTTGCGCTGAGATTTTTTGCAATGCTTCATTATAAAGAAATTCCACATTTGTAAGAAATAAAATAGAACATGACTATACATACAAACAACATAAATGGATAATGAGATAATTAAGAAGTTCATTAGTTCAGCAGATAATTAATCATACAATTCAATTGACTGTAATTGGTTAGTACAAGTTTTAGGCCACCTCATGCTCTAGAATTCCACAGATAATGTAGTATTTGTCTGTTGCATGAACCGTCCATCTTATTGTCTCAGGTGAATGACTAGTCCTTCTTCTCCAAACTAATGTAATGAAACATGTCGTGACCCCCTCCTCCCGCCTGCAGTAATAGCACAGTAGCCAAAACGCCATGATTTTTGAAATACAGTTCTGGTGCAGAGACTTTAATGGCGAGCTATTACCATGGAAACCACTGAAATGCCCATATTTGGCAATTTGAACCAGATCTGTTCTTTATAAACACCGATCATTGTGTATATAGATTGTAATCAACATCCATAAATATATGGTGGCGCAAGGAATACATTTTCATCTTGTATACAGAAATCATCCACTTCTAGGTCACTTTGCAAGCCCAGCCGGACTGCATTAAAATGTTGGGGATTAAGGGTTTGCCACCGTTCTGTTTAAATGTCAGCCTTCTATACTGCCCCTTTCAGAACCTCCATCTAGCGTTTAACAAGATTCTTTGATGTGTAAAAGAGAAAGAACAGAACAACATGTAAGGAACGCAGCTTTACAAAATGAGGCAAACGACAAAAAAACACCCAAAATAAAAGAATGTACTTCTTTCAAGCATAGAAAAACAGAACACACAAGGGTATGCATGTTAACGGGTTTACCATTTACACAGCATATGCATTATTTTGTATCATTAATTAACATGCAGAACATAACTATCATTATGGCGCAACTTAAAACTTCCCTTTTTGTCCTTAAACCAAAGCAGGGGTTTGGTAGATATGAGCAAATCACTCCCCAGAGCGTAATGCTCTTTCTATCTATATATTACCGCTTCGTAAGGCAGCACATAATGTATTTGTCTACGATGGAAATCCATTTTCACACCCGCACTTCCCCAAATGTAGCAGCCCTGCTATAACACAATGCTTTCCCCAGCAACAATTAACGAGACATCATTTCCAGACCCAAAATTAGAAGTTTTAAAGAAAATTATTCTCAAGTGATCTGACCTTTTTACAGATCGAAAGACATACGCTCATCTTTATTTCTAACGTAACACAAAATACATCACAAGATGACGATTCAAATTAGCAGAGCAACAGACATCCTTTACACAATCTGCCCTAATGAACATGGCATCAGTCCTTCTGGCATTGGAACGGTTAAATTGAATACAGAAGGAGTCTGCAGACCAGCAATATCACTGTGCAAACATTTCACTTTATTTTATCCCAAAAACGGTAACGTTCCAGTTAGCTGCCATCAGGTGGCAATACGCACACCTGAGCAAATACTTTGCGGTCACGCAGAACGGCCATCGCGTGATGCTGGCGTGCGGATTTACGCTGGCAGGCGGAACAAACCGACCCCGTCTCTTCAGGATAAGCTCCGGTATTAAAGCAGCTGGATGACATCATGCAGTCTATATACCTTCCAGAGCGGCACAGAAAACGATTAAGTATATAAATCACATAATTCACAGAAGGAAAAATCCATCTGCCATAAAAGATAAATAAAGGGGGTTTCTTAATTTTATTGCAGGGGATGTGCATTAAATCCCTCACCAGACAAATCCATGTCTGGTTGGCACCTATCCCAACGGGGCGAACTAATTTTAGTTTGATCAAATTCCATTTTTAAATTCACGATAAAAGTCACAATTACATTCTCATACGTAAGGTTAAGTAGCCGAAAGACTTTCCAATGTCACCGCCAAGAAATGACTTACGGGATGGGCAACTGTATATATGTGTGTATATATAACATATATATATATATATATATATATATATATATATATATATATATATATATATACATATATATATATATATATATATATATATATATATATATATATTAGTAGAAGCATTATTAAACACTCATCTACAGACACCAGACGGCTTGTTGTTCCCTCAGAAATCTCAAGGTGCTGCCACAACCATATATATATATATTGTAAATGGGTTAAGCCGTATTAGTCCAGTAGACACGATGTTAAAAGTACGTATACGGTGATACCTTTTTTTATTGGACTAACATAATATTTAACCCCTTAAGGACAATGGGCGGTTCCTAAACCCATTGAAAACAATGCATTTTCAGCCCGTACATGTACGGGCTTTGTCATTAAGGGGTTAAAAAAGACAAGCTTTCGAGAGTTATCCTCTCTTCATCAGGTCTGAAGCAATACTTATTGGAGAAGGGATAATGGTATGGGTATACCTGGGGAAATCCAGGTTTGGCCCAGAGAACTTTGGGAGAAGAGCTGCTTCTCCAGGTCAACACCTGAATCCTCTGGGTTGCTGGAGTGGGGCCTTGACACGCCCCACTCCCCACCAATTTCCCCTGTCAGTGGAAACACCCGACAACAATGGCAGTAACGCCCACCAACGTCACCAGGTAGTCCTGGCCATGTCCCACAAGGGTAGGCTCCAGGTAGCCGGAGCCCACAAGTTCCCAGGTATGGGGCCGTTTTTATTAGGGATTTGGACCTTTACTTCTGGTGAAGGAAAGCCTTACTGCTTCAGCATACCAAGACATTTCAGACAATGCTATGTTTCCAACTTTGTGGGAACAGTTTGGGGAAGGCCCTTTGCTATACTAACATGACTGTGCCCCACTGCACAAAGCAAGGTCCATAAAGACATGGTTGGGTGAGTTTGGCGTGGAAGAACTTGGCCTCAACTCCATCAAATACCTTTGGGATGAACGGAAATGGAGATTGCCAGAATTTCCTTCTCATCCAACATCAGTGCCTGACCTCACAAATGCTCTACTGGATGAATGAGCAAAAATTCCCACAGAAACACCCACAATCTTGTGGAAAGCCTTCCCTGAAGAGTGGAAGTTATTATAGCTGCAAAGGGGGTCCAACTACATATTAGTTTGTATAACAGAGTGTCCCAATACTTTTGTCTATATATATATATATATATATATATATATATATCTATATATATATATATATATCTATATCTATATCTATATCTATATATATATAGATATAGATATATATATATATATATATATATATATTAGCACCCTTGGTAAATATGAGCAAAGTGGGCTGGGAATAATTGTCTTTATTGTCTCAACGCACTGTGAAGAGGATGGTTCGAGTGGCCAAAAAATCACCAAGGATCACAGCTGGAGAATTGCAGAAGTTAGTTGTGTCTTGGGGCCAGAAAGTCTCTTTGACATCGCCTACATCACCACAAGTTGTTTGGAAGGGTTTCAAGAAAAAGGCCTCTACTCTCATCCAGAAACAAACTCAACCATCTTCAGTTTGCCAGACACTACTGGAACAAATGGGATTGGGTTCGATGGTCAGATAAAAATCAAAATAGAGCTGTTTGGAAAAACACCAGATGTGGGTTTGGCGCACCCTAACCGCATAGAAAACCTGTGAGAGTCCACCAGCGTCAACCTCGAAATTTGAAGGATCTGGAGAGATTCTGTATGGAGGAATAGTCTCAGATCCCTTGTCATGTATTCTCCAACATTATAGGAGAAGGCTCAGAGCTGTTATCATGGCAAAGGGAGGTAGCACAAAGTATTGACTAAAATGGATGCCAATAACTGTGCCACACGTATTTCAACATTTTTTTTTATATAAATCTGTGTTGTGTTTGATATTCATGAGAGTAATTTTGTGATTTTTTTTTTAAAAGAAAACATCAAAGGGTTAAACAAAAACCAACGTTACAATATTATGGGATCTTTGCATCTATATACCTACTAGTAAATGTTTGCCTTAGTAACCATATGTGATATCTAATAGCAGCTGCCGAGTTTGGAGCCAGCTAATACCCCAAAAATAGATATACTGCAAATGCTTTAGGTCACTTATCACATGAATGGAACGAGCAATTATTGTACTTACAACCTTTGGAACCTCATAATGTAGAGGCCAGTTAGACGCAGCAGGGAGCATTGAAGATTAGCGTTTAAATGCAATACACGCAACTCAAACAACATTAAAGTATGCAAGCCATGTCTATCTATATATATCTATATATCTATATCTATATATCTATATATCTATCTATATATCTATATCTATATATCTATCTATATATCTATATCTATATATATATATCTATATCTATATCTATATATACACACACACACACACACACTTGTTTTCTGGAGTTTAGCTCTTCAGATCAGCGACATATGGTTTTAGAAACAAAGATGCTAGAATGTAATATGTTAATATTTGTGGTCCAAATTTCACTCCTCCGCTGCTGACTTGATTAATACGCACTGAGCTCTTACTTTGTTCTGTACTCTCTGTTTTGAGCAGAGCTTTGTTATTTAAGACCTTGGATTTAAACATCACACCCATTACTTAGCAAGCAAATTCTTAGCAAGCAAAAAAGAGAGACTGATTGCAACTAACTTCCGGTCTTACCTAGCCAAGGGTAACAAAGGTTCTAGTCCAATATCCAGTCAGTGGATGGACTATATGAATTAATTCGATGTTCTAGGTAAGGGACAATCTGTATTACACTCAGTGGTCACTGTTTTAGTAGATGCACTTAGTTCTTAGCTGATAGCTGACTGTGGTCTTCTGCTGCCCATCTGCTTCTACATACAACACACACGGAGTACAAAGAGACCTTTCTCATCCACAGAGCTGCCCCTCACCAACTTGTTTGTAACACACCATTCGCTGTTAATGCTAGAAACTGAAGTGCATGAAAAGCCCAGGACGGCCTGCCATTTTTGAGACGCCTGAAACATATCTGTCACCAGCAATCACACCACGGTCAAACATCAATAGATCACACATGGTCGCACATCAACTAAACTGCGTGACATGCATTTTTTCCACCACTGGTTGCATGCTGGACTATCCATTCTAGAATTGTTTCTGCAGCAGATTTGTCCCAACTCACTACTATTTTATTGGCATAACCTAGGATCCTTTCCATTGCATATAACGGTCTGAAAATCTATCCACAAATGAAAACATTCACATTTTTCTGCAATTCGGTATTTTCGCTCTCGCCATGCTTTGCATCGTGAAATTAGAAGACTGCAAAGAGCACAGAAGCAGAATTAGCACACAATAGGAGCACAATAGATTCTGAACTACAAATGAATTATTAGTCGCATGCTGAAACATCTTATTTTGTAAATAATGAAAGTTTTTTTTTTTTTGTAGTTTAGTATTCAGCCATTCCAGTACGTGCATTGGCTGCGTAGCGGCTGTTAATGTGTGATGGAAACATGCACTAGTATTTCAATTCCAGGCATAAGAAACAACTTACTCTGCGTCATCAGACAGAGCAGGTCGTGGACTGAATCTATAAGAGCAAATGCAAAATTAGATTTTCTTTGCAACAAATTATAAAAACAACTATCTACAACAATGTTTCTGATGGCCTAATTTAGTGAAAACAGGGAGTGATCTGTATACCCAAAAATAATTTTATCCTGATCAAAATAGCACAAAAATACACCAGCATTTATATTTGTTTTACTTGGCATAACCACTAGAAAGGAAAAGAAAAAAAAAACAGAAATTGTCAGACTTTGGGGAATTAGACCCCCCCCCTTTTTTTTGTAGAGCTGTTACAATACAGACAATTTAAAAACAACAACACAAATTACAGAAGGGGAAGAGAGGCCTGCCCTAGAGAGCTTACAATCTATTAGGCAGTCGAATGGGAAGTGAGTCAGTAGCAGTGGACTGTTTGGGGCAAGTTGACTGTAGTGGAGTGGAGTGTAAAGTTGATCTGGCAGGCAGTCATGGCCAATGGCCTCTTTAGCATCCTGGTCGGGGGTATTAGGAGGGAAGGTCGTATGCTTCTTTGAATAGTTGGGGTTTTAGTTTAAAATCAGACTAGGTAGGAGACAGAACAAGGTGGGGTGAAGAGAGCATTTGAATATGAGAGCAGATCTCTTGGGGGGGGGTGCAGAGTTGTTAAGGGCTCCAAATGGGAGTTTGACTTTAATTCTGGAGGGTATAGAGAACAAATGGAGTTACTGGGGTGACAGATTGAGATATGTGGTAGAAATATTAGTCTGGCAGCAATGTTCAGGGTGGATTGGAGTGGTGAAAGGTGAGGGGGGAGCAGTTAGTAAGGAGTTGCAAGATGGGCTATCACAAGTCAACAGTGTGAAAGGCTACACAGAGTCCCAGATGTATAAGCAGCGAGAAGTGACCTTTATTTTTAGCAGCGATGAGACTGACTTACATGATTTTTATAGCAGGTAAGAACCATTCGGCCTATCTAGTCTGCCCACCTGGTCCTTGATCTGGTACCATAGTGAGAATAGAATAGCTTTTTTTATGCCACTTTTTGGCACTCATCCCCACTGAGTGTTTTGTAAACCTTCCAGTACAGATAAAGTAAACTTATTCACATTATCCAAAATCAAATTATACTGCATTATACAGCACCCCAAGCCTAACGCTAATGTAAAATATTTGTGTGCTCGCTGATAGCACATTTGCACTTCTGAACAGACCGTTCTAGACATCGACTGCTCTTTCAGCAAGTAGAACTTTTTCCCAATACTTGGCTTTCACTTTCAAAGCACAAACTCTTACTCTGGCAGCTCTTCAATAAAACTATCACCACCCAAACAAGTTTAGAAGATAAAGAAAATGGATCTTGAAACTTTTCAAGAAAGCTTGCCAATAAATGAACATATCACCAGGAGCAGGATATACATACAACATCCCAACCTAGCTTTTCCTTCTAATCCTGTTTTCAAATGTAGACAACCTGGCCCAAGCACTCCTTTGGAGCACAAAAAGATGATTTATTGATATTAAAATATGCTAAATAAAAAAAATTATTATTCACATCATATAAACACTTGGACACCACACACGTTAGAGAAATAAACACATGCATTCTGGCTAGCCAAATTAATTTGTCCAGGCATTATATTTTATTTAAGGATTGGTCAGCGACTAATGCTTATTCTCCTTGTATGGTCAAACCGGAGAATTAAGCCAAGGTTAGAAATTGGAGCTTGGCTTGCAGCTTTACTGGAATTAACAGAATGCCTCTAACCTCAATACTTCCTGGTCATATTTTTCAACAGTTCCCTGCAGCTGGGAATTAAGATCTGCATTGAGGGGATTCACCACACTACGGCTTTGAGCGGGGTCACAGGCTGGGTGGTGAGTCGGCTCGTCATTTAATTCAAAATGTCCGTCTGTGTGGTGGGGCTCTGATGGATGGTCAAACCTGTCAGCTTTGGTGGAAGCTTCCGTGGTATCTTTTGGCATTAGGGTGTCAGTTGGGATTGAGCTATGGAAGTAATTTCAGATACAGTGTTACAGCTTGTATGCTCAGTAAGACATATGAAAACAGAGGAGTATATACAAAAATAAAGGGGAAATCGATTTATAATACACTATCTTACATTTACATATCACAGAAATAACTATTCACATCAATAAAAAGTATAGAGTTGTATTAGCCGTAGAAAGAAAGATGATATACTTTAGCATTGCCAATTCAGGTAACGGATAGCAAGCTTTCAAGGTATCTCTCTTCATTCAGTATTAAAGATAAAACCTACACCATTTTTTTTTTATTAATATAAAGCATATAAAAGCAATACTAATAGTACCAATTAGTACAAAGATTTACAAATTAAAGTGTCCATCTGTAAAAATGGCAGCTCAGTACTGAGAAATATATACGAAATCATAAAAGCGGAATAGAAAAAAAAATATTGGTTGCTTGAGTTATTGGCAAATACAATTCGTAATATAAAATGGTCACACAAGATTAACCATTTTTTTTTTTTTTTTTTTTTTTTTTTTTTTTTTATTTCTGACCTTGTAGGTTTTTCTTCTTTTTTAGCGCAAATGAGTGTTTTGTCTTCTCTTTTCTGCACAGAAAATGGAACTGGCAGAAAGTGACTGATTCCTACTCCAGTCTGCCTCTGAGTGACTGACAGTCTTCTGACCAGCATATCATCTTTTCCCAAGTCAGGGGCGTTTGTATCCTTCTCCAAGGTGCAGACTTCTTGACTCTCATCTTTGGCAAGAGCTGGTAAGTTTGGATTGATCTGCAAGTTGTTCTCCAAAGAAGGCTTATGTTTAGAATCCCTGTTTTGCAGATTCAAACAGGTGTTGATTTTAAATTTTAAGCAGTATCAAAGGTTTTTCAACTCACACCATGCTTGTACTGGTAATTCCACCAGTGCTTTACAGAGACAACACATATGTTAGTATCAGCATCCTGCACGTTTAGTTTTTTTTTCCCCCAAGTAACACTTAAACACACAAAAAATGGTTTTTATTTTAGAGGAATATTAAATAGCACTACATATACATGCAGTCAAAGGTTAATGTTTGGACAACACTACAACAAGGAGCACACTAGCAGCTCACACTTGCTGGCTTTCATCTTGCGAAACCGTCTGTTTTTCTTCGTTTCGTTCACCCTTTAGGCATTTCTCCTCACGATCCCGGTCGTGTAGGTGTTCATCATTGGAAACTGAAGACATCTGTCTGGGCCTTGTAAGCTTCTGAAAAGCACCCGTTCTCCTGGACAACATATCATCGCGCTGGGTGTCCAGGATCTGGCCCTCACCTCCTCTCTCAGGAGGCTCTGAAGACTGCGCCTTTACGCAAAGCTCAGACGATACCACCATTTGACTAAAAAGAAAGCATTTGTCACGGCGCTGAGATGTGTGGACAATAAGGGCACTCTACAGCAGCACTGTGTGGTAGAAAGACCTCTGCCATATACATCACATGGTTTAGCTACTGATATACTTATCACTTGAATACCCTATACACATGTTAACATGTTCTTGATATATTTACGTAATCACATACTTCTGTTCTATAATGAGGAGTTTACTAAAACGCTCAACAGTAATCTGCGGCGGTTCTCAAAATATTGTTTTGTGTGTCTTAGTTACGTAATGCTTATTTATCCTTACCTATTATAAGAAAATCATAGATTTAATACATTTAGATGCGTGATTTATCCACTTATATTTCTAGAATTTCTATCCATTGTTTGTCAGCTTCTGTAGAAACCAGACTATATGGCAACCAGTGTTTAAAATTACCATATGTACCTTGGCACAGTCTTTATAGAAGCTCTAGCAATCATGTTCTCCAGGATTGAAGAGCTCTGAGCACTTGTCAAAGAGTCTTTCTTCACGTTTACTATTTCAGGCACCGGTCCATCTTTCACATCTGCTCCACTTTCCTGATCAGCACCAGCCTTAGCAATACAAAGCCTATCCCATCTCTGCTGGTCAATTTCTGTTACGGAGCCAAAGTGTACAAACTTCTGCTTGTTTCTAGCCCTTTTCTCTTGCAAAGACAACTTTCGTCGGCCAAAGTCATCATTAGTTGCTCTAGTGGCATCAATCTTGGGTATTTGATCATTTTCCCTGGGTTGTTTTGCTACAAGATGATCACTACGTTTAAGGAAAGAGGTATCAACATTTAAGGGCATGAACATTAGTTACACGGAAATGTCAGATCAAAAGGTCTGCGTTTGTGGGCACCATAATTATTAAAAATTGTGAAATCTACCACCATAAAAAAAACATTACTCATAAAGGAAAGGGGGGTCAATACAAAAATAGTTCAATATAAATTGCTAGCTCACGTAAACAGTATTGTAAACACAAAGGATCACAACAAAGGAATTGAAATAATGAAAATGCATTGGACCATTGTTATTGTTATTATATCAATGCTAAATCATATATACACACAGAGATTGCAAAAGTGTAATAAGCATTGCTGCATTGTGGAAAAAATAGTTTTAAGAAACCAATGAAAGGTTCCCACTGGTAAAACGTCAATGCTACCAACAATCTAGTTATTGTATAGGTTCTACACTGGAAATTAGGGCACAGATGAGTTCTGCTAATTTCACAATTATAGATTTTATAAAATGAGTGGTAAGCACGGGCAGATATCCTCAGAAATAAACATTTGCCTATATTTTCTCCCCAATGTCCCTCTTTTCTAGGAGCTCAGACCGTTTGGTGGGTAAGGGTATCACGTTTTAACACACACACACCTATCTTCAGAAGACACCTTAAGCCTTTGCCAGGTTTCCATATCAGCCTTTGTAATTGTGGGCACAGCAAAAACTAATGGCTCCTTTTGCTGGGAAACCGCGCCCTGGGCTTTTCGCTTGGCCAGATCATCTCTCTGAATATCTGGGACTTTTCCTCTCTCATCCTCACTGTCAGATTCGCCGTTTGCAGGGTTTGGAACACAGTTTTCCTTTTGAGTAATGACTGGCTTTGCTGCCTTAGGTTCTTCTCGGTTTTCACGAGGGCTGCGTACATCGGAATTTAAATAATACACTAGTTACGCAATTCGTTCTCAATATGCTATTAATAAATAATAATAATAATGGAAAATACATGTTTATCTCGTTAAATTGTGTTGGACTGTGAATTTAAAATGCGCCACAAGCGAAGCACAATCTCCACTGGCTTTGCAGAGAACTAGCTACCAAATGCACAGATATTGAGGATCTTTGAATCCCATGTGACTTTCAAAAATGTTAAAACTCCTATATTCTACAGAAAAATCACACTTGACCGCAATTAAACATCACATTTTAAGCCTGCTGTGTCAACTAGTTAGTTTTATGAGAAATACAGAAGTAATGCTATGCAGATATCAAAGCAGAAAACAAAATGTAGATCATCACAAACTAAAACATATCACGAGGATATAGTAGACGACCAAAGTTAAATAAAAAGGTAAAAAAAAAAAAAGATTAAAATGCACACCTATTAATCACGTGTTTTACAGGAGGAGGAGGAGTGGGGCTTTTTGAAGGCTCCTGGCGAGCTTTTGTTTTGTTTAGGTATGATCCATGTATATACTGATTAAACGGTGTGCTTGTCTTTGGCTGGTTCATCTTGGCTCTCCTAGTTGCCAGGTCATCTCTCTCTAGATCCGGTACTCGGCAATCTTCTTCCTCCTCTTCCGATTCATCATCTGCGCGATCGTTGCCCATCAGGAATGCATTGTCTTTTCGGAGCACAATGTCTGGTTCGCCATCATCTGCAGCTTGCTTTTCACTAACACAGTTATAGGGACATTAAGCAGCGATTCCTTTTAACCAGTACCCATCAAACGCAAGCGTAACTGGCACGTGCAGTGTATTAGTGGTTAGGGATAAACATTTACAAACCATTGTTAGGCCGGCACTTCCATGCCAATGGATATGGCTTTTCTTCCCTTTTTACCATATACCGGTATCACTATACACCGATTAATGAACATGATAGAACATTTAGTATGTAGGCTGGTAAAAAGTTACAAGAACAAGTTTGGATGAAACAAGTGTGGCAAACATAATGCACAGCTGGCCAGTTGATTTAGTTACAAATCATTTACTTTGAGAGTCCACTGTATTGATTTGTGGTTTGTACAAGAAAGCACTTCGCTAACAAACAATAAACACAACCATTTATCTCATGCCAAGGTACACACATGGTACTATTAAATGTGACAGCAATAATATGAAAGTCACTCCAAGGCAAATAAAACACATAGAAACAACATAAAGCACAGCAAGTTCATTTAGATATAAAAGGGTTCAGTGAAATGTGTTAGACACAGATCTCTTTCTCTCATGCGTTTTCCCACCGCAGCTCTCACTGCTGTGAATCTGTTTAGCGACCGACTTGTTGCCATTAAATACTTCGCTACCCAGCCATCTAGTAAACATCCAGAACATTAAAAGAAGGGAAGGAGATTAACCTACTCGGCACATATGAAAGACTGACAAATTCTATTTGACAGCACGATTCTTCAACAGAATTACTTTGCAACCTTTAATGTTATTTATTATTGGGGGTTACAAATAACAACTGTACAACGGTCTTACCGCCATAACTAATAGAATGGTCCCACTGACAGGACCTTTCAATTAATTGCAATGGTTATAAGACCACTTTTCAAACATTGCAGCAGAAGCGGTCTTGGCGTGAACATCTCCTTCCCTTCCTTTATCATTCTAGACACGCACAAGGATTCCACGCGTCCACCAGACAATCTGGCTTGGTGAGTTAGGACCAGGATGTGGCTTTGACCGGCTAGACCACTTGGCATGGTTCTCCAGCATTCCATTATTGGTGCGAAATTAGTGATGCGAATCACGCTAAAATATATAAATCCACATGCTACATTTTTGTGCCACTAAACCTAATCCAGACAAATGCAGAGTTGAGAACTTTCCACAAGATGCCATTAATTATACATTGTAAAGTCAGGAATTCATTTTAATTTGCATGCTTCCTGCACAGAGACTGGGCCCATGCCAAAGCAAACAGCAATCCTTCCACTGGCATTCCCACACAGCTGACCTGCCATAACGCCTTGTTGCAGGCAGGACTTTGATGCCAGCTTGCTCGAGGCTTTTTAATTTCTCAGCCTCTCCTAACGCCTTAGGAATGGCGGTTTTCTCCATCGCATCCTCATCTCCTTGCTGACCGAGATGAACCTGTAGTGTTTCTGTTTTTCCAGAAGGTCGCTTGGGGGAAGAAGCAAGTTTGGTTCCATCATCCTTGGACTGCGTATCATTTTGTTCTTCCTCGATTGTCTCAGGGTGATTCTGGCTATTAGGTCATGCAATATTATTAAAATACATAAAACTTACATAGACACCAAACATACGCTACCCAACAGACCAATTCTTTTGGTGTGAGAACAGACCTGGTGACTCAATGAAACAATCGGGTTACTTACAAAACAGAATCCACAAAACGGAACCATCAAGTGTAAAGCTTCCCCAAACTAAAAAAACTCTGGAGAAACCTACTTCCTAATCACTCACCGTGGGTTCCCCCATGCAAATCTTTACTGAATTCCCTAAGAAAACCATTTGGACCAAACTGTAAGTACGAGACGTCAGTGAACATAGAATACGAGATGAGCCAAGTTCTTTCAAGGTCTTCCAAAGACAAATCATACACAGTTTTTGACGAATCCTCTTAACCGACAGACACACCAAGTATAACACACACACATTTAATATCCCAAACACCATATTCTTACTAATTTAACGATCCAAGAAAAAGATATGGTTAGCAACTTGATGCTTTACTTAAAGGATCCCTTTTTTCATTTCAACTAAAGCTGACAAAACTTTACAGTGTGATAGATTACCTGATCTTTCACTTTATACAGAATGTTCTGTCTTAACATAACTTGTTTTGAAAGAGTTAATAGAAAAGAAGAGGTGACCTGCTAAATTTGTAGTAGGATGATAGCGACTATAATATGCAACATCGGAGACAATCCAGGCTTTTTTCCTGTGAGGCAAAACATACTTTACCAATAATAATATATCGCTATTCTGGTTATGATTGTTTACCTTTTGTGGCATACTGAATGCTTGAAAAGCATGTTATTGACTGAATAATTGCACCTCCCCCAACACATTAATCTGGTTTTGATAGCAGTATAAACTGCTTTGTGTGCCCACTATGTAGGAGGTGAGAGTAGGTTCTCACCCTATTGAGAGTGTGCCTTGACGTGGCGGGTGAGCTTAATTATGCTTTGGCCAATTCATATAACCAAAACCTCTCATTTATATTATGTTTATGTATTTGTTGCCAACTTTATTAGGGTAAGAAGCGCAGACAGTTTTTGTTTCTTGAATAATGTAGCTACCTACACTGTGATGGCAACCTGCTTTAAAGATAAACCGTTAATAACATTTACAAACCCCACTCGAATTGTACAATGGTTCTCGTGCGTGAAACATCAAGAATTGAGACAGCCACACTGTGACGTACCTGCCTATTGTGAATATGATGACTGATCTGATCACCACGACCTGGCCCCAGGTGCTATACTTTGAGGGCAAAGACTCTAAGCATTGGGGGCATTCACCAATTAAAGCTCCCCTGATGACTATAGAAATCTCACAGTTTCTGTATACTGTGTAATTTTTGTTAATTTTCTGGATCACACAAGTGAAGGCTGTCAGAACTTGGTAGAAGTCAGAAACGTAACAGCAATCAATACAGGGTTGGCAGTGCAGTATGCCATTAGATGAGAAAACAATCACTTTCACACTGGATTTTATATTGGGTTCAGAATAACACCTGTTGTGTTATTTTTGTAAAAATCTAGAATTGCTTCACAATTTCCACAATATTCTTTCATTTTTAAGTATATATACAGAAGAAAATGCTGTCTAAATTGACACAAAATAACATTAAAAATGCTGCTTTTCTATCACTTCAATCCACGTTAGAGTAAATTATAATTTCAGTACAGAAATATTAGTCTCATCAATTATTTTCTGTAAGACAAATGTAATGCCCATAAATTACCAAAGCCTAAAAGCTCGAGTTGAACGTGTGCATTAAAAAAGCATAGAAGCGATTACACATTACCTAAAGGGACGTTCTCCTCCCGAAGGAGATGTGGCGGTGCTCCAGCTTTTCCTGTAGTCCTCTCGTTCTGCTTTCTTCTTTCGCAGTGGTGCTGGGATATAGGCTGTCTGGTTGCTTTTGTTGGGGAGGTACTGGTTAAACGGCACACAAGCTCTGCTCTCACCAATGGACACCCGCCTGGCAGACATGTCATCTTTTCTCACGTCTGGAAACCTTCTGTGTGGCAAGTCAGACTCCGAGTCACTCCCTCTTCCTACAAAAATACATTTTGTTAGCATAAATCTATATGAATGGATTCTAAAAAGTACAGCGTCTTATATTTCTATCCCTGAAACGAGACAAGATTCGTTGAGGACCCTGCCAGCTTTAATCATGGCCTGATTACTTACTCAACAGCTTCTCCCCGACTTCAGTAACAAAGCATCATCAGGAGCAATGCCTCTGGTGCTCTCTAGATGTACTCTGTATCTAGGGATTAGAACCAGTGCTGTACCTATCTGTGCTCTGTCCACGCCACTGGCACACTAGCCTACCCGACAGGCTAATGTGCTTTTGGCAGGAAGACGGAGGGGCTTAGCGGCATACAACACAGGAAGCATCTGAAGAAGGGGGTTACATTCTTTAATACAGAACAGTGTAAAAAATGTGAGGACTGCTCCTTAAACACATCTTTTTCATAAAAGACTACAGTACTTTCTATTTTGTTCATTATGAATAAACCTCAACATTATAACCCAGCTCTTGTGGCTAAAACAGATTTAGTACAAAACCACTTAATCTCACTTTGTATCCCTTTTGGGTAGTCTGGGAACTTTCCCTGCCAAGCTTCAATCCTCCATCTTCTCATATAGACCCAATTTTTATTTCATCTGCTTTCTCTGTTTTTGTTTGAACAGCATGAGGTTTTCTTCTTTATTGCATTCCTCTTTCACTTTGGCCACAGCTGCTTTAATAATGATATTCCGATTGAGTATATAAATGTTTGGAAAGCGTGATCACAGTTAATACTTTAGACTTTTATCCCATATCTTGGAGTTGGAAGTGTTACAGTACAGTGTTGTGGATTAATATAAATGAAACCACACACTGGATTCACAACAGCAAAAAAAAATCCATGGAAGGCTCTGAATTGTAATAAGGTGTGACCCCCCCCCCTGTGCCGATGCACTATATGTGGATAAGGCTGTCGGGTGTTTGTGTTAACTCCTGATTTTGCACTATTCTCAGAAAATGAGAAATCCGAGCAGTTAGAGTGAAGAGAGTAGCAAGATGTCTCATTTAACATTATATGTAGTCAGTATATAAAAGGTGTGTGATAAAATGCAACGTCTGTGCAGTAGCGTGCCTTAAGGGGAGCAGGGGGGAGAAACCACCCCAGGTGACTCATCAGGGGCAGGACATTAAAGGGGCAGAGGCCTACCAGGTCAATGTCTGGTTCGGTATATAGTGAAGAGAGTTACGCTGTACCACCATCAATGTCTGGCTCAGTATATAATGATGGAAGTTACCCTGTACCATATCTGTTCAGTAAATGTTAAACGTATTTAATTTAAAAAAGTTAATTCATTTTTTCTATTTTTTTTTTCCAGTTGACATATGGTTTACAAATTTGTGAAATAAATATTTTTTTGGGGGGTGCCACATACAGGATCCACCCCAGATGCCAAATACTAGCAGGTACACCCCTGCTTTTGTGGACTAATTGTAACAATTACATCCAATGAATTATTAAGATTAACACATTTTGCACCTCCTTAAACAGCTGTCAATATTTCAGGCCTTTTTAAATATTTTTTTTTCAGGAATTTGTATATACTTGATACACATCCTTTTTACTCGGTCCTTGGTTTGTACTTGTTTAGGAGTGCTGATAGCAACCTTCCTCTAACACATTTATCATGTTTCATTTTTAAGGCACTCATTGTCTTATTCAAGATGTGCAGGCTTAGTGTTTAACACCTTTGGTTAAAATATGTTTGGTTGTAAGTACATACCGTGCATTGTGGCAAATGTCAGAACCTGCGGTCGCCAACACTTGCTTACAGTAGTACGGATTCTGTGTGGATTTGGCCCCTCGCATAGTGATTTTCTTTTCATTTTAAAACAAAGGCAATTTCCGGCATATTTAAGTTTTGCAATAAGCATAAACAAAAGTCAGGGTCAGACTTTAGGTAAGGTTAAAATATATTTGTCCCGACCTGTATATATTTGTCCCGGGACAAACGTATCTCAGTTTTTCTAGAGCTACAGCTGAAAAGGCAGTCAAGGTGAAAATTCTTCATACTCTCACTCAGGGTCACTCGGGATCCTCATCTAAAACAGTTTATACCCCAAATGTTGTTTACAAAGACATTTCTGATATGTAAGAATTATCATCCCATCCATTGTGTCCGCTGTACAGTGGGCTTTATTATTTAGTATTTAAATACATCAATGGGTGCACTTCCAACCTGCTTTTTCCATGATGAATGATTATACAAACTATGAGAGAGTAAGAACACACACATGTAAAGTGTGACTTCAATATGAAGTGTCCTTATTTGACCAATAATATGAGGGGGAAAAGCACTAAACTAAATACTTCTGTACACTACAAGAAAATACATTGAAACATATTTAAAAAAATAAAAAAAAAAATACTAAAGAAACCAGACAAAATACAACCTCTCCTCCTGTCAATCATAGCGTTTACTGGCTCTCACGATCCTTTCCTCTCCAAAAAAAAAAATGCTTTTTGTCTGCAATCAAATTTAGTTTTCCCTAAATAATAAAGACTAAAGTGTTTTATTAAAACACTTTTTATTAAAAACTTTTCTATTAAAAGCATCTCACATATGGGTTACTAATTAGATCATTTTGAAAGAAAGAAAAAACACTACGGAGGAGGACTTTCCAGCTGGACGCCCACCATTTTGATGCAGGCCATGTGAACTTCACAATGTATTTATTCTGAGGTATAACGCCCCCTGGGCAGCTTTGACACTGGGCAAAAAGGACCCCATGGTTACCAAGTTTAGCTGCTCCTTTGGCGCCCTGTTGTGCATATGCACATGGTCAGGATGCTTCTTGAAGGAGGAAGGACTGCAGGAACAGGGTGGGCTAGTAGCTGCAGGTACGACTGGACATATGGGTGCCCACTAGAGAAGTTTTGTCCAGGACCCCATTATTATTATTAAAGATAGCTCTGGTTACACCACTGGTGTCCTTGAGGCAGGATCGATGGTTTGTCTATGGAACGATGTTCTGTAAGCCGGCATTTTATGGCAATTTATGCGTCTAGCACAATATATGTCCAATTACCATAATGTTTATACGTTTTAGACTATAGTCTTAAAACGGAATATTAAAAAAAACACACACAAGGTATGGAAGGTTAAACAGATTGTTACTCTTTTTGTCTAGAATAATCATCTGTATTTAAATTCATGTTTACATTGTCGGCATTTCTTTAATAATTGCTTGTGTTTTACAAGTGCATTCGTCAGGACGAAAAGGCCCAGAGATTGTTTAATTGATCTGGGAACCATCCAGGTTTAAAATCATTTCCCTTTCTGCATGAATCATGTTTCTGGATGCCTCTGCTGGCTTAAAATACATATTTTTTAACACTATATTAATAACATGGGAAATTTCAGCACCACATGCCTGATTAAAGACTGCAGGAGCATCTTATCATTCAGCTGAACAGAGCTGGACAAATTAAACTTCCAAACTGAACCACAAGGAGAACTTTCCAAGACGCAGGCAGCCAAAACTCATATAAGATTCTGTGCAAGTTGGCACCTACATGAAACGGCATTGGTTTACGGAAGTGTTTAAAAGCGCAGAGACCGGTGAAACCGCGCCAAACTATATTTACAGGAGAGAGAATGCAGAGCGCAGAAGAGGAAATTGAGGAAAAGGGGATAATTCGAATTTATGAACCATGCATGATAACAGTTGTGTTTCTGCAGCCATGTAGCACACATTATACCGTATAACAGGTGTTACCAGTTAAAGAGGGGCACATTGCCGCCATAACCTGAAAGTGTTTGAATGTAGAAAATTTTATGAGATCATTATACAGATCAGGTGGAAAAAATGGTAACAATTTGTTGGCTCTGTCCATTGTTTAAAAAGCTGTAGAACGACTTGAAGAGATGGAGCCAACATATTTAACCATTTCTTTTATACAGCTATTTTCTTTCAAAGTGTAAGTAGTATTTTCATGCACATAAGGAAGCATAATATTCTCCAAAAGTCTGCTGTAGGTGAATATATGTAACTGTAAATCGCTTCTTACCATCGCTGCTTCCTCTGAGCACTACGTCTGGAGATGGAGTCTGCTGTGAGCGTGAACCGAAGGAGTCCAGGCTGTCGAAAGAATCATCTCTGCCATGTCGTGGAGGAGAGAGGGAATCGCTTCTCTCCGAATCCCAGCAGTCTATGTAACCGCTATCCCGGATACTGCGCTTTGGGCTCTCGAGATCTTCGTTTTCCTGAAGGGTTAAATAAAGAATATGGATACACTATTTCTTTAGATATATAAACATATATAGCAAAATACATTGCCAAAAATAAAACTAAGTACCACTTCATCAAGAGATTCACCAGCATTCCAATTTATTACAGATTCTGTGCGTTCACTTAGTGTGCTCACAGAGAGCTATTCATTGAAGAACACCCTGCTCGCTCGCCTAAGAGCTCTCAATAAGAAACAGGAATTTTCAGTAGTTGCAAACCTGCCAGGACCCCCTTCACATTTCTTCCTTCTACCAAACAGCGGAACAGCAGAAACTCCTTTATTAAAAATAAACACTGGGAAGTAGTCGCTCTCCAGGTACACATTACGGGGCTCAAAGTCAATAGACCCTATACGTTGGCTCTTGTGAAACATTCACAGTTCCACCTCCTGCGAGTGGGTAGGAGCCTCAGGAAAAACAAGAATATGGTTCCATTCAAGTAGTTTGGAAATTTGTAATACTTGGTTTCCAAAATACTCTTATCATATGAGATAAATTAGGACACAAAATAGTAAGGTATCAATTAGAGAAAGCTACGAGTTGGACAAACAGACTGTTAAATAAATATTCCTGTGATTAGCAGGAACCCGTGTGAAGATAACAAACCCACCTCGGAAGGCCTGTCACCTTCGCACAACATTATTTAATTCCCAAGCGCTTACATAAATGACCTGTTTGGAAATGCTTTGTTTCCCATAGCACTAATCATTCATGAGTTAATTTTATAAATCAACTTAACGTGTTCGCTGATAAATTAAAAAACATTGTGTAGATTTTCAGTGGCAACAATATACCAGCGGTGGCACGACCGCTGCCATTGATTTACGAGAGCACATTCCGGACGCTGATTGGCTGCTTGAAGCAGCCAATCAATGGAAAGAAATATTAGACCGCACATGAGGACAACAAAGCACCCCTGCCACTGGTTAGGAGGGTTTAAATGTAATGATCTTTTACATTATGCTACTTTTCCTGTCTCTCGTCCTGAGAATATGATGCTCCAACATGCATGTGGCCTACCCTTTCTGATTGGCTGTTTTATTTCCATATTTCTATTTCTCTTTTATTACCCTCTATTATAAACAAATATTGTAAATATGATTATTCACAATAACCCCCCCCATGAAATAGTTCTACAGAGCGTTTTCTCTGACAATGTCTGAGAAAGCTTATTATGCCCCAGCAGATCAATCGAGCATTTCTAGAATACGGAATATGGCTCTGTCTCCAACAAATAAAGAAGTGGAACACTTGGGAGAGCGTGATAGAAAACACAGAGATATGGACAGTACAGGCTGATCTCTAGTTAGGTCCTAACTGCATCCTGTGAGCCTGTGCAGGTAAATAGGACTTCTGACTGTGATCCATATTTCTCCCCCCTACCTGCTCAGACTGATGGGATCCGTATATTTTATATTTCATTTTAATAATCACTGCTGTATAAATGCTACCTTCTGGTAATGACGCATAATATATATTACACACGCTCGACATGCGTACACTGAATCATATACATGTCATCTATGCACCGGTTCCACTGATCACCTTACCACCTCTTATGTGTGTTGGTTATTTTGTCCAAATAAAGGAGTGTAAAAATCAGAAATAAGACAAAAGTAAGATTGCATAAACATGTTAAAAGTAAATGTTCTGTGCAGTGTAAATTTACAGGTAGCCTATAAGCATCTGCAAGGTTCAGTTATTAGGAATTTGCGGAATGAGTGCATCAACAATTGTTTCTGTCCTGGGGTGTAGGGGGATTGAACGAGGCTCTATCTGACTCACATGTTCTGGAAACTGAAAACAATGGCTGCCTTTAACAATCCTGCAACGCTAAATTCTTCCCAGGGCAAGCTGAAAAGTACTGGATGGGGAAACGCACTGGCGGAAAGGTCAATAGAATCTATCCATGTACAGTATCACCTTTGTTTACTTCTAAATCTTCTTATGAGGACAACGGCATATGCAAAAAGCCAATTCCTGATCACAGTGCACAAAAATTATCTATGCAAAAATTATTAAAAAAAATAATTGCTCTTTATTATTTTTTTAGATGTTGCAAAGATCTATTAGGCACAATTACTTTAGGTTCATTAAATGGGTTACAGTGTAATACATTGGGATACCTTACCTCCCAATTTCTCAAAGGCCAACACTGTGATCCGCCATAACCCTCACAGCCCCACATAGCCTTCCATGCTTCATTCCCTTGTTTCTCTTAACACACTGTGTCTGTTTGAGCTGGATACAGGTCTCTGGTCCAGTACTGTTGACTACAATATTCACTGCTTGGTTCTTTGAATAACATACTAGTTGCTGATTAAAATCTCAGTATAGGATGATTGCCATGGAGTACAACAATAGCTAACTCCAGGCCTGTAGATAAAGGGGGTTTATTAGTATAAAATGAAATAATGAAATTCTTCAATGCTATATTACTTTATTTATGTCTGTATTTAATGGTCTAATCAAAATGTGGCTTCTCGTGGAATTTCCCCTTTAAATAATGCTTTGTATAATAAATAAACAGCTCATATAAGAAAGAGCAGGGCTCACATTGTAAATATCATCTGACCAACGAAGCTCCCATTTGGGTCTGAGAGTCACCAAGGCAGGTGGACAGTGATGTAAAATGTAATCTGCTCACTCACTTAATGGAAGGATGGTCAAATATGCAGCGTATGTGTACAGACAGTGTGTCCCGGAGTACGAAGCTTTCCATACTCACTGCGAGGATAGAAGTATCTGGCTGTAATGATAGGAGTAATCTGGATGAGTGTTGAGCACACCATGATCTGGTCTCCATGATCAGGATTAAACAGAATGGCACTGTGATACAGCTGCTGCTACTAGTAACAGAAGGATGTAGTGTCTCATGCAGTCCTATCAACCATTAATATACATAAAATGACTACTTAATTTTAGATGCATTATGCACCTGCAGGAAAAAATAAAGTTCTTTCCTGTAGGTGATGTACATTTCTGTGGTGACTTTTTTGGCCACTGTAGACAACTTGAAGCAGCCAATCAGTAGCAGGAAATTGCTCCAATCAATGGGAGAGTAAAATTTCACCTCCTTCAAATTTTTGCGAAGAACTGAAAGGCTCCTGCTTTTGCATCGCCTAACAGGAATAATTAAATGATAGGGACTAAAAATTTTTAATTTGCCGAACATACTAGGGAGTAAAAACAATGGATCAGACTATTACTATTAATGTAATTAACGGCAATCGTGGCAGTTATAGTCATTATGTTACTTTACTCAAAGTATCAGTTCCATACCTTCAACCACCACAAATGATCGATTCTCTAGTACCCAGCAGATCATTTTTTTTAAGTTTGCAGGGATTATATTACTTACATTCCACATCTAGCACTCCTGTTGGTGCCGAGAAATATGATCACCACATGCAAGATAACGCACCATGTGATTCATGTCATCATTTATCTCCCTACAAGATCTGTCTATGCCCTGCCAAACTATACAGAGCATGATATTATCATCTGAGCTTTGGCAGCAAAATTCATGACACTGAATACTGAAACACAAAATACCGGTCAAATAGCAAGAGATCAAGAAGTTATAAGACCTTTCTAATTACACAACTTACAATATGTACACATACGCAAGGGGCAGGTAATTTAGGCAAACATCACATCATTTCTTTAATCTCAAAAAACATGGAAACCCTTAATAAAATACTTCAAAAGGATGACAAGTTGGTATGTACACTAAACTTCAAAGCATTCTTGTTTCAGAGGTACTGTATATATGATGGGATTCAAGTACATTCCGATGTTTATCATTCTATCAACAGTACAGTAACTACGCAGATCAAATCAAGGCCATCCCAATCCAGAGAAAAGCTAAATGGTAATATTTGCAATACTTAAAAACACAAAGAAAATCCCAGGCCTACATATTGCATTTTCTAAAAATGAAATGTTTTGGATGACACGTAGGACACACAGACATACACATATATATATATATAAATATTCACGGGGTATAGCGAGAGGAGAATTGACAGACTAAGACAAACCGATATATTAGGTGAAGAGAGAAAAACACACTTTTATTTATATACAAATAATATAATGTGCCTACATGAGAAAGCGACTAAAAAAAACCCAAGAAATTTTAAAAATTTCCGCGGACATTAACACCGGCTGCAGGTTGGTTAAAGGGACACTCCAGCCATCGTTTAATGATTTTATTGGGAGTACTTTGCTGCTCGGAAGAGCAGCGCACAGCCTTGGGACATGTCGTAATCGCCTAAAAGAGATCAGCGCTCTGCTGATACATACAGTATCTCACTGACTTAGTTACCAAGAAACATTCTGGACTATGCTCTGAGACACCAGTCAGTCCTTTATTATGATTCATGTACTTTTTGGGCATATTCCTGGATATTTCATTTGTTACAAGAAAGCTCAAGCATTGCCCTTTTGGAAAAAAAAAGATGATCAGAGTTAAGAACTATTCCTTTTTCAAGGTGGCTAAAAGTAGCTTTGAGCGCATGAAACCCACTCATAGTCCCATCATCTCCTAGTATTTATTGAAAGTCTTGCCACTAACCCCAGCAAAGGTTGTCTGACCCAGTTGACAACAATCATCTTAACAACTGGAAGGAAAGAACATCATGGAGAAGAATAACCATGCAGGTCTTGAAATTAAGATGCCTCCATGTTAAACATACATGCAACCAATAGGATTTTGATACATTTTAAAGTAATTACATCCTACAGATGATGTACACATGGCAGACTAGTCCATGTTCTGCTACCGCACCATCCCAGACCCTTTCCAACCAGAAGAGGGAGAACTCCTGGTAGCCAGGTATGCTTACTTGTTACTGCTTTGGAACAGCAGGGGAGTTTATTCATGGCTCTCCAAATCAACGAGCGGCCCATAATCTCATGTCCCCCAATCGCGCATAAAAAATACATACATACCTTTCGCATTTGTGCTAGCAATCCCTCAAACTCCTTCAAGTCCAGGTGGTTACCACTATACGAAGCACAGCTGTGAGCAGCCTTTCCAAGCCAGTAAACAGTGACTAGTACCTGCGGAAAGGATTACATTTTTTTAACATATAATAAATTACAAATGGCTTTTTTGTTTGGTTTTTTTAAGCACAAAATTTGGAATAACAAAAAGTATCCATTAAAGCAAAAAGACTAAAAGGAGGAAAAACAAAATGCAGCACTGATGCAACTAGAGAAACATCAGGTATTTATTTAAAGTAATAATTAAAACTGGTACCATTCCATTAAATCTCTGGGGTAAGTTCATGTTGCCAACAATAAAAACAAATACGTCTGAGAAAATGTTTTGAGATTTATGGGACACTAAACTGGTCCAGACATTATTTCCTATCATGGAATACAATCTAAAAGCAGAAAAGAGTGTTTTCATAAAATGACCTAAATAGACTATGTGACTGTGAGGTTAGACATGTATAGGGTTAATTTAGGGTTTAAATTTTTATGATTGCGTCCGTGTTAATTAAGGCATTAAGCATCTTCCAAAGCATGTAATCGAATCAATGTCATGTATGCTCTACCAGTCGTGTATACAGGACTTTCAGAGCTGCTCGTCAAATCCGTTCATATTAACCAGGTCAGAGTTTAAATCTATATTTCAAATCAAGACAGGCCTTCCTATGAGGCTAATGATGTTTTAACTGAACCAGTCTGTTCTGGAGCTGTGAAGGATCCCACTTTTGTATTCCGGTATAGAAGACCGGCTCAAACCTTTGGATTCCACTGCTCAACACCAACAATAGGACTATAAATCATTTCACATATGGAAAATCCAAAGAACAAACAGGAAGCGTGGGCTGATTTCTGGGTCCAATCTCCTACTATTGATTTCAGCATGATTACATGATGACAGGAATTAGCCTGTAATTTTTTTTATATAACCTTTGTTCAATCCCTTTTTTGCATCTGCATGTAATTGTAGCATATTATATTATGTTTTGCATTAAACTACACTTTTTAAACATTACAACCATAATAGGTGGGTGAGTGTGGTAGTGTGGTCTCTGTGGTTGTGGCCAAGAGTGGTGTCTGTGTGGTTCCCCGTGATTTGTGGGGGATCAGAGAGAGGTGTGTGTGGCAGAATGTGGTTTGTGTAAATGATTGTAGCGTGTGATACACACTAACACACCCCTCTCATATCCATCATTTTACTGCACTGCCTCATCTAGTTTATCACTGCTGAGATCCTATACCTACAGGGTCTTCTGGTTCTGACTGCACTGTTCAGATGTAGCTTGCAAACTGAGAACATCTCAGCTGTCACTATAACAGCAATATGGGACATTGGACAGACCCCCTAAATTAGGGATGGTCCCGTAAATCCATATGATCCCAGCAGAGTATGGCGAGGCTGGGCGAAATTATCAAATTATACTCCAAAAATAGCCCTGTCAAAATGAAAGGTGCAATGACAATAACACATCGGTGCCAGCGGGAAGGAGATGTATGGTGTGTACATAGTCACAAATAATGAACAAAAGGCTTCCAAAAAAAAGCTCTACAGTGTTATAACAATGACATCACAACATAAACACGTGCCTTGTTTTGGTACCTTCTACTATGAGTTCAGTTGTAAAGTCATTAGATGCCCCCGGATCCAATACTAACCCACACATACATACATACATATATATATATATATATACACAATTACATCTCTCAAGTTACCATTTGTTCTCACAGATATTTCTTTTCCAGAACAATAGAATTTCCTCAACAATCCCAACCTATGACATAACTCTAATATGTCTCTACCCCCATCATTTGCTCCCGGAGCCATCACAGCTCCTCTTTCACTCTACGTCACCTTTTTCTATGTTTTGCAGTCCATAGATTGTAAGCATGTTACAGCAGGGCACTCTTCTCCTTCCGTATCAGTATGTCTTAATGCATGTTAATGTTATTTTCAATATTGTATGTTGTCACATTGAATTAATATTGGCTGGTCTTGGATTTAGCTAGACAGTCCCAATTTTTGGGTACTGTCCCATGTAGTTGCCCCACTGTCCTGCTTTTTGTACCATAAGGATCCCTTGCCACACATTGCAACACAGATGCCCCAATCCGAACACCTGAAATGTTGGAGGTATTTAACAGGAGCCCAGCGCATTTCCATTGTGGAAGCAAAGGACATAAATATTGAGCACTGATACATCAATTACAGCCTTCTATAAGTGGCGTATTAAAGCTGGAGCTGCCCTAAGCCTGACCTCGGGCAGTGACCAAGCCTACCCCAGCACTCACTCGCCATCTTTTTTCCTGAGCGCAAGAATACAACATCGCATCCTGGCACTCTGCGCCTTAAGGACACAAGGTACAGATGCTGCATGTTATGGAGACTAGGACATGTAGGCACAGACCTCTACAGGGTGAATAAGCCAGTCACCCAATGGGGCCGAGGTCTGTCGCAGAGTGGCTACCCTCCCTCAACATCCGCTGTCCTGGGCCATAGGCTAATCATCCTGGCAATGTAACAAATATAAATCGGCAGAGAAAGTTTCAGTCCAGCAGCTTTGTGACAGGTCAGTTGTTTTGAAGCCACGTGATGGGGTTCTATGAAATGCATCAGAGAGAAGACAAGGGACTTTGATGGATCAATGCATTTTAAATTTATCTTAATTCCCTTATAAATGAACCCTGACATGTTTTGATGAATGAATTGTTACCCTTTTCACCTGTATTTATCATTACCAGATTATGCACACTGACATCCACATTCTTTGGCAACCTCTAGCGGTTTCAGTGGACATTTTTCCATCACAAAATAAATAGTTTATAGTAAGTGCTGTAAAAGTAATCACATAGGATTCTAGCAGAATCCACAGCGTGCACTCCAATTTACACAAACACATCCTTCCGACAAACAGTCATTAGTACTTTCTCTGGCATAAATGAAATGAGCATTAGCCCAAATTGGATTATCGCAGAAACAATTCAGATGAGAAACGCGCACATCGGTTTAGGAGAGAAGCTCAAGACAGTGTAAAAATGTTTGCATGAGAATGGCAGCTCAACCAGAGCCTGCAAGCTTGTATGAACAGGTTCGGAGATGTGCGGGCCGCGCTCCAGAACCTCACTGCTCCAATCAACCCTGAAAACAGAGCTAGGAAACTTCAGCTCTTTTACCGCATAGAAACCACTCGGCTTCTGGCAAGCTCCAGAATAACCGTTTTATTGCAGCTGCCAGAATTAGTCAATAATTTTCTGCTAGTTTAGCAGAGCATTCGCAATACACTCCTGCAAATACACAATGCCGGGTGAAATATTTGTGCGATCACATATCTGCCAAGAGCCGCTGCTTTAAAGCAGCCCCAGAACCTGAACTATTGTTTGATTTGCAGAGATTTTAAGTTAAATTATTACAGCTGTAAGGTTTTTAAGAAAATGCTTTGTTTTTGCTACGTATAACTATTAGAGAATCCCCAAACGCGCACAGTGTACTGCGATTGAAAAGTGACTTGTCTGCTAAAGCAACACATCAACTTGGAACCGATTTGGTTTATTTGTTGGAAACGAAAACAGCGTAGCCAATTGCAAATAAGTTTATTAAAATGAATCCTTAAATCTACCAACACTAAATTCATGTTCCATATATTTTATAGTTTTATAAGATTCAGATTGTCCTTACGTATAAGAACAAGGAATACATAGCTATGCTGCTTAAAGGAGTCATTCGCTGGCAGCACTTCAATCCCACTGCCGTTACATGACTCCACATTAATAGCAACTATATGGAAGAGCATGAGGCAAGGTAAGGGTATGACGTGTGATGGTACGATGTGATGGAGCAAGTGTGTTTAAGTATAAGTTTGTTTTAGTGTGAATGTATATGTGTAAGTGTGTTAGAGTGAGTGTATGGTGAGTATGTGTGGATTATCCCCCTATATTGCTGTATTAGCTATAAGTGATGGAGCTATACCAACCAAATGGTCATTCAGAAGTTGCATTATTCCTTAAACGGTTTCTAAAGTGTTAATGATTCTATATTCCTCAATACCCACAGCTTCCATTCTGAAAGAACCATCCATTCACTCCACATCTGAGATCTACAGGCAACTGATGTTCCCCTTACCAATCTGACTCGCCCAAGGAGTCCCTCACTCGTCTCATTCACAACCAAACTTCTAACAGCGTCTCCTTCTCCAACCATGTCTTCATTTGTTAAAGATATTGTTAATATTGTGTATTGTGCATTTAAAAAACTATTGTAAATTTTTTATTCTCCTCTCCTGTAAATCTGCTTTTTCTATCATGACTGGTAGCATTGTTAGAAATTCTTAAAGAAAGCTTTTTTTGTGTGGCCAAGTTGAAAAAGATCTTAGGTCTACAGTGAGGCCAATCTCCAGCCTGATTTAAATTATTTGAGTAATAAAATACTATTTCGGGACTATAAAAGAGGCATCAATTGTTATGCATAAACCATATCAACTTATTAATTAAACTACTAAAAGCGAGATGATAGACTTCAGAAATCAATTCTTACACCGCGTTTAGGGGATTAATAGTTATGGGTGAGAACAGACAAATAAGTGAAGGTAACTCCACCGTCATACTCACATTTCTCAGTTTCCTGTTGCAATCTGAAATCCTGCGTGAAAGGAGAAAAAACCAAGAAAACCTGTGTTAGCTTGTGTTCTCCATCATAACTGTCCAGTGCGAAGAGATTAACTGATGGAAAGCATACACAGCACGATCTTTTATGAATTATGTTACCAGCACTGCTACAACCAGAAGACTCAACCTCAAGGCTACAGGTAGGACAGAGCAGGCAGGTGCCAGACACGGCTTATTAATAGCGATATATTCTGCGAGGAAGCACATCACTGACCGTGCTGGAAGAGGAACATTTCTCTGCTCTACTACTAATAAAATGGATGAAAAATAAGGCAAAAATATACCCTGTGCCTCCGGACTGGCATCAGTACCAGAAGACGCAGGCCATAATGTGCAGAAGCAGGCTGGATACATGCGCCTACACACAGTATGAGTGAAAGAATAGTGTACAGTCACACTCAGTGGCCGCCAGCCTTAAAGTGCTAGGGACACTTCTTTCACAGCCTTGACTGCTTATACACAGAGACTGTTTTAATGTGCCCACATGCTATTAATGTGTTTGTGTGTATGTGAGTGTAAGAACTGGGAATGAAGAGAATATGGAATGTCCTCTTTAAAAGGTACCAGGAACTGGAATTACTTTTCAGATCAAAGCAATCAAACACAAAGTGGAGAGGTGGTCAACAGGTCTTGTGTCTTTCTAAATTCATTCATAGACATATACAGTCTGAGACTCACAGGAATAAGGGCTACTTACCGGAGAGTTGTTCTGTTGGCTATGTCCTGCAGGTCACCTGGGTCAAAAAGCTGGGACTCTTTCAGTCCTAGTTCTTTGCAGCCCCGTAGAAATAATGTTATGTTGTCCTATAATAAAAGTGGACAGAATTAGTAATTCCTTGTTCCATTTTAGCTCACAATTAAACAACAAACCCCAATATTTATTCAGACCTGTGCTTATCACAGTCTAATCCATCCATGGTACCATTCGTATGAAGCAATAACTTCCATTCTGATCCTTTCCTCCCCAAGCAACTGGCACATATTATCCAAACCTTTCAGTACAAAAAGTCTAGCTTGATGGAGCTCTACCGTAAGAACTCGCAAATGTTTTATATTTTCCCAACACTTTGTTTTGGTTCCATACGAGAACTTTAGGTGTTTTTACATTCTTTGCTGATGAGAAAAGTTGCATTCAAAGAACATTACAATCATCCACAACATTCCTGCCTGCATAGACAAGCACTACGTGAACTAATAGTCTAAGGTTGAGTCTAAGGATCTTTATGACGGCAATTTAAATAGTGACACTGTAAATAGTAATATTGCTGCTGATCTCCTAAGCAGTTGGCCTCCTGAAAAAAGCAGTCAATGAAGACCACTCAACGCTTGCATTATAACTCTTACTTATCTTTACTTAATTCAAATTATGAAAACTGCACATTTTGATTTCTTGCTTTGTTCACCTGGTTCCTATGGCCATGGATCTGCCTCTTCATATCACGTGATCAATATTTATATTACATGTATGCCACCTGGTTTGTGAAGGACTCATAAGGGTGGAAATACAGCCATAATACGGATACAGCCATATTAATGTAAAGAAAAAAGCAAGTATTGAACACTCACTAGCTTTAGAAAAATTTTATTAAAAGTATTTGGAACTCTGAACCTGGGTCAGGAATTTCCCACAGGGGTAATGAGTTTTTAAAAAATAGGATGGTCATGAGAACTCAGACATAAACTCCTCTATCTGCGATCGTAAATAAGAAAATGTCAACACAGAAATGAGATGCTTGTGAAACTTTAAATAGATTGTTTTTCCTAAATATAAAATTTTGTGGCTCGGTACACTGAGCATTCTAATGGTGTTTACAGATTAAAATAAGACGTTAAGCTGCATCAGTTTTTGGATAATTTTACACAAGGTCATTTTGACTGATGACTGATGTCTTCCCTCATGTTATTTGAATACATTCTTGAAGCCTATTACCGTTTTAAGAAGGAATCCATCAAATCAGGCCAAGTCAAAAAAAATCCCTCAAAGATTGCCAAAACAAACATTTGGAAATAGTTCCAAAAATATTGTGCAAGATTACATATGTAACCCTGAATGGTGTAAAACTGCTCAAATTGTTGTAAATCCACAATGTGGCCCTGAGTAGACCAAGTGGTCCTTTTACACATGATCACTGGGCATACACAGACACATTTTCACGAATATTCTTGCCCATCTCGAGCCAGTTATGGGAGTTCTATGCAGACGGGTCAGTTATCTAATTGGGAGGCATGACAGGTGGCCAAGCATTGTTCTGTATGTTCAATGACGTTACAAAGATAAGAAAATGTGTTCAACATGATAATACTTATTGGCATCAAATTGTAAGCTTTCCAGAGATATCATCAAAAGGTGACATCTTTACCAATGATTTTTATTTTCTTTCTACCAACAATTCTATTCCATTATTACATAGATGTAACAGATGCACCCTATAACACAATGAAAAAAGAGCTACAATACACCTAGTCATATAAGTACGGTAGTCTGCAGACATTTACAGTAATCTTAGTACAATAGGTATGAAAACATAAGAAAGGGGGGTCCCTGCCCTGTAGAACGTATTGTCTCGTTACCAAATAGCACCATTGGGGCAAAATGCTGCAATGACTAATTATTATGAAGGACCAACACTGGCAAGTTTCTCCTGCAAGACTGGATGAGCTGGCCTTGTGTACTGCATCATTTAAAGGTTTGAGGGACTCGTCTTACTGATGTACCCACACATTACATAGCACCAAGCCATTCACCCACTAGAAGGTTATCAGGGATGGGCCTTTATAATTTATATTGAAGTCAAGAAGTTGAAATTACAACTCTCCAGCAAACTCTCCTTGCAGCTGAATAAATCTCACTGTGGTGAACGGAGCACCATGCAGAGTGAAAAACGGGGTGCAATTCCAGCTTTTGGAGAACGGAGTGATATGCAACAATGTATTCTGTTCCAGCAAGTTGCTTTGGACTGCATCACACTATGTAGCATTCAACAATAAGAAATATGTATTCTTGCAACAACAGAATTAGTCGTCTTGGCTAATTGTCATGGTTCATTGGTCTTCTAAGAAAAATTAATAATCGTTTGGCTTAATCTGCCAGGAAGACAAAAACACAAGCTTTAAAAGCGGTATAAAAGAAAAAAAATCTGTAGCCACATTAATATCAAATGTTTACAGGGCTCTCATGCTTTTGCCAGCTGGCTGGGATGTCTGAATATGAAGCAACATCTTTATGGAGGTGGTGATTAAAAAATACTTTTCAGCATGTTTATTACGAGAAACCAATAAGCCAAAGACTGCCTGATGCTTATTTCTTAAAAGTTAATTAACAAATTCTTTATGAACTTTCTTCAGTTCGAAGACATTTGCGTATGTTTATATTTACACACACTTAGAAACGTGGCGGGCCTCATATGAAAATTAGATATCCGTAGCCTTGGAGGGGCCCTAAGATCAATACGAGAAAGCTTGTTTGGAGCAAAGGACCCAAAGGTCACATAGAAGGATGTGCAGGGGTAAGGATTTGAGAGAAAAGGTGAAGTTGTAACAACTAAAGTCACCTTGACTTCCGTTCTGGAAACAAATATTTATCATGTCCTGACGAGACCGCACTGGCCCTTTAAACACTTGAAGGTCAGCGGCTGCCATACGGACCACCACCAGCTGGAAACGCCCGACATTACATGCTGCCGCTGATGTGGTAATAATCAGTATGGGGGCCCAAAAGACTATTAGGTGTGCAGGTCATAGACCTATGACATTTCTGGTCAGCAAGTATTACTTGTGTTGTTGTGAATAGTGCGCTCATCTGGTAGAAGTCGTTTTAGATGAAGGGGGCAGAGGCGTTTGGGAAGGGATCTAGTGAATGCAAGCAGTAGTATATGGGAAGGGGCCAAAGACCACAGCGAGCCAGTCTATGCACTTTTACCGACCTGGTCTTTTTTCCATCGCATGAGCAACAGGTGGAGTTCTACTATAGAAATAACAGAGGTAGACACTTTGGCACAAGCCATGCTTACAACACACCTCTCACCTAGAGGCAAAATGCTGAAGCCAAACATGTCTGTGTAAATCAATGCAACAGTGTTTATACATTAAATAGACTATTTCTCAATAACTATCAAAACGCAAAACTATTATTCCAACTTTTAGTTTCATGCAGACGCACACTGGGGGGGAATTATTTTAACCCTGCTGGCCACAGACAGGAGCCCAGAATGATCCGTCCAGATCCAAGAACGGGTCTTCAAGGAAATAATAAAAAAATAGGTTGTTTTTTTCATCATCAAAGTGACAATGCCTTCTTTAGTTACATTGTTTGGCTACTCTTTCCCCTCATTTTCTTCTCTTCACAGTCCAAGAGTTTAAACTAAGACTTCATCTACAAGAAGTGGAAATGCATTAAACCAAGACTTCATTAATCATGGCTATAGTTCCTTTAAACTTCAAAGCTTGAACTTGCATGCAAGGCTGACTCTTTCATCCAAAGGACCTTATTGGATATTAGCTCCGCTCAGGAGGTATTAAGATCTTCATATACTCTGGTAAGGTCCTGTCGCATATTGCTATATACAGAATTAAGAAGGCTGGCCAAGAATTAAATAGAAATCATATCAGCAGCTTTCAGTAAACCGAGGGGTTGGGTGGTCTCGTTGTGAGATTAAAATTTCATTACACAGTGATATGTAGACATGTCAGCCTAAAATGTTATCATCTCCCTGCCAAACAACAAATTCATGGCTAACGCATCTGCATGAAGAATCTGTGCTAAAGGACAAAAAGCTTTTTACGCAACCGCCATAAATGTATTCTCATATGCTGTTTGTGTGATAAGCCCCCGAGAATGGGGTGCTTTTGTGCTCCTGTACAGTTAGGATGCTTTACGAGAACAAGCAGCTACCTTATCAGCATTATACACTAACAAATAAAAAAGTGTATTCTAACAGAAGGAAAGGATTCCGAATTGCTTTTGTACACAATGGCCTGTAAGTCTTGGTTTCTTTGAATGCAGCAGTCTCTAGAATCACCGAGAAGACCTAAGGAGACTGGATGAGTGTTTTGTGGAAATGGATATGTTCCCAATGACAAAAGGGCAGATAAAGTTTGCATGTTTTCATACTTTGTTCTTTAATTTAATTTAATCTAATCTATATCTGCTACTAAAAATACTGCTTACGTTATTGCTAGTTATGTCCTTTTTCTAATAGTTAGGAACAGTAAAAAAAAAGTAATAAAAAAACCCAAGAGAACAAAAAGTCTGTATTTTGAGCTTCTACTTATCTTGAGTCAGATCTAGACCAACACAAATTGTGTTACGGGATAATGTGAAATCACGGTGATCACAGTGAAACAAAACTGCTTGGTGAACATTGGTTTCTTAATGTGGACTCCTTAGAAAACACCACCTGTTCATTTTCCTTCCTACCTTCCTTCCTTTCAGGATTCTTTAGTCCTTAATGTTTTTGTCAATGTTTACTGACTACCTGCAGGAAGTGTACGTTTTTGAGCACTAAATATTTCTCCATATGACCCATGCGATTACTTGAGAAGGTTTGCTGGGAACACTTAGTTTTCATGTGACACAAAAGCAGGCAATCATGACCTGATGACATATAAGCATCTTAAAAAGGTCTGCTTTTTAATACGATTAAGTTACAAAGTATAATAGATACGACAGATCTGCTTGCTGTAACATTATTAAGAGAGCAATTAATGCTTTAAGTGGAACAGCACCTTTAAGATTTCCCTCCTTTTCCTCAGGCTGCACTCCCCTTCCTTTTTACTTGAAGGGGATCAAAAAGTCACCTCGACATTTCTGGCTGCAGCTTGAGACTGTTTTGCACACGGGTAAAGTTGGCACATCGCTGTATCAGATGTGCGTAAACAAGGAAGTCGCCGGCCGGGGCAGAAATTCCTTGGGTTGGGGCAAACTGTCACGGACAAGTTTTTTTTTCAGCTCTGCATAGTCCAAATTAAACTTAACCACCAAATGTTTATATGTTAAAAAAAAAATATATCACGTGAAGCTCTGTTTTTGTTTAAAGTGCTCGGCATCAATAAAAAGGTTATTTTTATATAAAACATCTGCTCTGCTTTGGATCGTAAGTTATATTGTGATTTATGAACAACAAAGCAAAAGTCTGCGTTTCTGTGCAATGATATTTCAGACAGCACAGAAATCTAGTAATACAATGCTACCCGTTACCCCCAAAGCAAGTCAAGTTGTTACCAATCCTATCACTAAAGAGGTTACTAGGACATTAAATCCCAGTACCAACTGTTTTACCTGTGAACAGATGATGTCATTTATAGACTAAGAAAAGCATTCCTGGCTTATGTGGTAATAGCTACTAAAGGGGGAATGCATGGCTCCACCTAAACTCACCATGAACGACGTACAGAATACACAGAATATACAGAATACAGTGTATTCACAATGGCAATGTTCACAATCACTGCCCAGGCACTTAAAAATCCCAGTTGTAGATTAAAACTTTAGAAACAGTCAGCACAACTGCAGCACCTTATACTTTTTACCTTCCATCCAACATGTGCTCCCAATGGTAGCAAGTATACACATCACAGCTCTATCTGGATGCCAATGGCAATCTGCTGCTCTTCGTGAATTAATCTCAGGCTTCTACCTCAAAGAGTGAACAGTCTCTTCTCCTCCATAATACCATTCCCTGAAGTCAAAACATCAACTTGCAGAAATGTTTCAGTCTTTACATGAAGAATACTCACCACTGAAGTGAGTGGAGGGGAGAAGAGTTCATTATGCTTTCCAAGTGAATCAGGGCTATGCCGACATCCCCAATATCTCTAACACGGAGCTATGGCAATGTGTTTACTACTGATATACTACACAGTAAGTGGGAACTGGATAGCGTACGTTCACAGCAGTCAGCAGCGTTACATGCAAGGGTAATGAATGTGCTCACCATACAGGGTCTGCCATGGGGCCAAAAATCTCACTCGCTAAGGCCTTTCATCTGCAAAAGGTATATCAACTGTAACTGAAACCCCAAGGCTGTCTGTGAGTAGGGTCTGGACATGAGGCAACCAACAACCATGAACTCTTGGCTTTTGCCACTATCCGGTGAACACATTTGTAATATCATGGAACGCATCAATGACATTATTATAAGAAAGCAGAGTTTTTCAGGCAACAATACAAATCTTGGATGGAAGCATATAGCCCCGAAGACATGAAGGGATGTTGCACAACACAAGAACAACACATTCTGCCCAGATTAATTTGGCAGTCTGCAAAGCCAACTTATTTAACATAATGAGTGAGTTAACTTTGCTAGTAATGTCTGCTCAATCGATGGCTTCATAAGCATCTTTAACAGCCTGGTCCACTTTAAAAATTGAATTGAAAACCAAAAACTTAAGTGTAAAGAGAAGTGCTTTCCTAAAAACTAAACGTTTCAGATCAACTAGTAAGTCTTCGGTTGATCACTGATGTTCTGCCCGCACTGACATAAGACAAACACCTTCTCCAGTTGCGCCACAGCCCAAAACAGAAGAGTTCTTGAAACGGAACCCTTGCAGTTATAAAAGGAGCAGGGCTGTCCACCTGTCATGCCAAAAAACTAGAAAGGTAAAATATAATGTAATTCTAGCAGCTGAGATCTGTTGCTGCCTTCTTGATAAACAGCACAGTGCTCCTCAATTGAATACTTCCGATTAATCGTAAAATGTGATTTATTTTAAAGAGGACCAGCCAGCAAAAGTTTGGATCTTTCTGGTGAACACCACATTGACCTATGTGGAATTTGTAAGCAATATTCTCCCGAAATATGCTGCAGGCATCTTTTATATAATCACAAACAGTCTATCTGTGATTCCTTGTTTTTCCGGAGCTCACAGTCAGATTTAATCTTCATGTCAGAATGAAAAATGTAAGTTACCAAACCCCCGATGTCTTGTTATTCTTTAAATCTGCAAAGTTATTCTTGTAACTGTTACACAACTCAAAACAGTGTAGTAGATCTTAAAAAAACACATCTAGAAATATTTTAGCAAGACCATGCCTTGTTTGAATTTGGAGAAATTTAAGAGTAAGAGCACGGCTCTGCACTGATCCCGGGGCGTTCAACACCATCGTGGGAAGAACATTTTTCATTCTTTGCACGTCCAGAAGCTTAAAGAACTCCTGCAGTCTTTAGCTTTGATACAATCCATTTTTTGTGTTAATGATTCCAAAATACTGAATTATTCACAGATTTTCAGAAAATATCTCAAAACTCACAAGCACAAATTGTCAAAAAACCTTGATTTGGAGCAAAAGGTGGTAAACTCCAGCCTTCAAGGGTGCTAAACAGGCCACAATATTTTGATATCCTTGAGCCAGCATCTAAATTACAATTTACCAAACTACTTGGTTTTAGGGATTTATAGAAAAAACTCCTGGTCTGTTTTCAACATTTGAGACCTCGATTTGAGTAGCACTGCTTTATTAAAATGTCTACATAATGCAGTAATTAAAGCATTATAGCAAGCCAGGTGCATAGCCTTAAAGGACGGTAAACTGCTTTATATATAACTGACCTCAAATGGACCACTGGTTTTCCATTAAATCTGTTGAGTGAGTCAATTATGCATGAAGGGAACAGTTCTATTATAATAATAAAAACAAAAAAGTAACCCAATGGGCAACAAATAATTCTGTAATTACAGCTTTAGATGCTTTAGCATGGAAGACCTAAATTATGTGTGCGCAAGTAAAAAAAAACACCACAAAATCCACACATTACCTCTAGTGGACCTTCACAGACGTAGGATACAGAGACACAAAAGCACTGTTATAGTGTGTTGTCATAGAAACGGATGGAAAATCATTTTATGTTCACTTCCATTGCATTAACCTTAAAGTACAATTGAAAAAACATGAAGCTGTGTTTCCTTAATATGACGCTAGCAAATCCTTTTCATTGGACATTTTTAACTGAAACCTGAATAATTATTGAAGAATAATTCACAATACTCAAACATTATCCTCCTGTGATGTATGACACTCCTATCTGGCGACATCAAAGAACATTAGCATGGCTTCCAACAGAGGCCGCCATATGCAGGGCCAGGCCTACACCAAATGGTATAATAAAACTACTCTTTGTCACCCTTCCCATTTCTCATTTTAGATGAGTATCTCATCAAGTTCTTAGATAATTATTGCATGTCTCCACAATATGATTTATGAACATGGTTTTTTTGCAAGTCTTTTTTTAAGCGAAACATTATTGTGAGTGTTAGGGCTGTAGAACAACTGGAGGAAAGAGGGACAAATGGCTATGGGCACTAGAATGGATATCTGCCTCTATTAACTCATCGAAGGAGCCATCACCACATCAGACTTTTCTCACCAGGAAGGATCCACAACTGCCTGACGCCCCTTGATGCGGTGTCCCTTGGGTCTACCTCTACCTAGAAAAATATATTATTTTGTTTTTACCTTTTTGGTTCTTTGATTTTTTTACTTTACACACTTATTCTTTAGGGGGTTATTCACTAATATTGGCATATCACTAATCTACATTATGCGGTTCCGCTTAGTCATCTTTTATGACAACACTGATTTAATCCTGGTGCTGATTAACATATGTAATGCTTAATATTTACTATGCTTCTATTAGGATCATGTCATTTAATATACAAGTATTTCATACTTTGTTTTTTTTTTATCGAATCATGTTATATACTTTTTTTTTATTTATGTGCATTAACTTTTCTGTGGCTTGAGTAACTACCATTTAAATATGCAATATCATCTTATTATCATGTGTATTGGGTCTGATTGGGTACACGTTACACTATTCGATCCCACTTAGCCTGTACTCCATCATCCCAAACTCTAGTGCGCTTTTCGTATTGGGGCAGCCCCATGCTGATTCCCCACATGGCGGCCGCCATCTTTCCCGTGATTTCAAGGTATTTATACCCCATACTCCATATACTGTATTAAGATCCTACCCTTGACAAAGGCTTATTGCCAAAATGTTGGGGGATCTCACAGGGTGTCAGCCTGTCCTGTCTGTATCTGTCATTCTTGGTATGTAACTTGTACTGGTAAAATTTATTCTGTGGCTATTTATTTTCAGTAAATCTGCTTTCTTTATTTGATTCCCATGAGTAATATTGCGCTTTACATTTTGCCCCTTGATGCAGGTACCTGGGGCACTTGGTGCTAAGGCTGGCCCCCGCTTCCTTGGTCCTACTGCTATACGTATTTGCATATTGACACAAGCCTTCTTGCCATGTAGAAGAGGAATAGGAAGAATGAAAAATACTGCCCTTTGATTTAAAGGCCAGCAGACACTCAGTCCATGCCAACAGCAGACACAGTGTTACCCAAATAAAAGTTACATGTCATTCAAGGACAGGCCTCTCACAGAAACGGATATTGTCACGCCGGGTTACAATGTGAACTATTAGTAACACTGGGCCCTCACATAATATGCTGATCTGGTAGACAGTGATTTATTATGTGCACAGAAAATACTTCTGCAATCAAGACATTTTATTATGACGGGGGTATAAGTGGGCATTACAAAAACAAACTTCAGATGTACAGATAATATGCCTGAAGAGGTTTTGTTATTATATATATATAAATATATACAAAAATAACTGTGTGTGTGTGTGTATATGTGTGTATATGTATATATATATGTATATATATATATATATATATATATATATATATATATATATATACATACATATATATACACATATACACACACACACACACACATATATATCTAGATAGACAGATATATATTTCAATTTCAGCTAGTTTATGTTCTACCTGTTAGCAGAATGTTGCCAGAGATCACATTTTATAGGGGCAATAAAACCGATTAAAACGCGTTTCCATGGCAAATCAAACTATTAAATTAACAGTTCATGGCTTCAGAAACTAGATCTGTAGACATCTGCTTCCTGAAATGTATGGTGTGCCTCTTACTGACTGCACTCACCAGGTAAACACATCCTCATGCCGACTAACATGCTTATACCTACAGACCTAACTTCCTGTTAACTTGGTGGATTTTGTGTTATTTAAAAACAGTAGGTTTTCCTCTATCTAAGCGTCTTTGAAGAGAAGAAACAACAATCCCTGGTTTTAAAAGGAATCTTGAAAAAACACAAAATCTCAAGCAGAGAAGCAGCGTGACGTTCCAAAGGAAATAAATGTATTGATACTAGTAGTGGAACGATATATACCAGGAGACATGTGATTGTAAGGGAGATGCACCAAACAACAAATCAACCAGCTTTAACAAACTCTTTTCATATCATAAATAAATAAAAACACTGACAACTTTGTATTGGATAAACAGGTCTTTTATTTAGCTTACAATGTATCAATAATAAATTACTTACATCAACAGAAACTTTATAACCATAAAGCACTCTTGGCCCAAGCCAAGTGCAACCATACTTAACCACTTAAAAACCATCCGCCCTATAGCCAGGACAGTCAAATACAACCGGTTCACCCTCTTTTCTCATTTTGTTTTCTCGAGCGCAAAAAGCGGGGCAAACTAAACGGCACGAGCTAGCTAGGGTCTATTTATTAAAGGGAGGGTTGTGAGGAGAGGAACATTGTGGATTAACTCTCACTTCTCATCCATTACGAAGGGCCATCACGAGCAAGAACCTCTGGGATGGCCTTCTATAACCATGCAAAGAATCTTCCTAAAATCGGCTATGCTTTATACAGGGCCAGCCAAGCTCTTCCTGGAGCAGAAACTCACTCTGGTTGTCTCTTTTTAATGTAGTAAAAAGGCAGAGCTACAAACATCACAATAGTCCTTCGTTGGGCAGAGACCTTGCCTGTTGTGGTGCACAACAGGCAGTTTTTGTGTGATTTCTGTTACAAGGGCAAATTATTTCACTGTATTGGCATCTACCGCTCTTCAATGCATGTACTGCCCTCTTAGTAAAGTAAAACTTCCTTACCTTGAATTTTATGGTGTACATAATTAGATTAACACTGATGTTAAATAAGACATGAATATTCTCAATAAAAACTCGTACAGCATTTGATTAACACGTTTGCAGTTGCTCCAGCAGATTCTGGAAGTCTCACTATAATTACTGCTTGACATTAAGTTGCTTCCATGAATAACGGTAGCAAATGCCATGGAGTTCTGTGGACAGCTGTGCTGAGAGAAGACCCCCATGGGCTGGTGGGATGTCTCCAAACTACCGAACCTCCTCAGGCCTGAATACAGACATGGAGGCTTTTCTAAGAAAGTTTTGGTGCTCTGACAGACATTGCGTTAATTCAGATTATGGTCAAAAGAAATGTTAAAAATAAACTACCCAAGTTAAAACTGCAGCCTTGCTAGAAATGTAAGTGTTAGAAATTATTTCTTTATTTCAGCGTCAGACCCTTTCCTAGCTGTACCCTGAAGCACCGTGATATATCCAACCAAGCTTCTTCTGCCAGTAACACTGAATGCAGGGAAGAACTAATTGGCGGTGCTAGTATGCAGATTGATTAAAGAATTTATATCACTACTTACTTCAGCCTGGCGTCGGGCTGGCAGACTACCAGGATACAAAGCTATATCCCAGCAGTGGAGCAGAAGCGGTGGTAGCGGTGCTGTCCTGGGTTAGGGTAAAGTATCTTATTCCCAACATCTACAAATAAACATACTAAAACGAACGGGTGAATATGAACAGGAGTCTAAGAAATATTAGAAGTAGCGGATTAAGAGCTAAAGATGGCACTGTCTATGTCACATACACCTTAAGAAGCCATTCTAGGCAGGATTAGCGTGTCCTGATTACATTACCGGCTAATTAACTACAATTGTATAATAGCATAATGACAACGTAAGGGCTGCTAGGGCAATGTCAGATAATTATGTTGTATGGCCCTCCAAGACCATCCTGTATAAACAAAGACTCGTTCATCCTTCAGGATAGGTTTGCATAGGAAATGTGTGTTTTTGTAGAGATTCTTCATTAGAATCTGACTTCCTTCAGCTGAATAGCAGATTTAAAAGCAGCGTGTGGACCCGCATAATCAAGGGTGTCTGATACATTACTCTCACTCTTTCCAGACATCTGGGCTCCAACGGGTCTTAATTAAGAATCAGGCTATTTTGGGGGAATGGATCAGGGCTGGTTATTCAGGGCACAGTCAACTGGCTAATGGAAAAACAACCTAACGTTTGTGCAGTTGACATATTCGGTGTCGTCACGCCCGGTTCTTTAAACTATTTTCGTGCCTGCAAAACAATCTCAGGGTAACCTTCATAAATAAACGGAATGGGAAAAGGTGCTACACACAATAATATTGTATGGAATCCTACTATAGATTGGTGTTTGAGAGGATTTACATTCTGCTATATTAGGTTACCAATTTTTAGATATTTGAATCAGTTTTAGTTCCAACTGCGTTGTGTTTAACATACAGCACTCTTGTTTACATATGATACGTACCTAAAACTCTATAATACAAGTATGTGAGGATGTTTTTTCCCACTGAGGTCATAGATAAGTGGAACAGACTCCCAGTGGAAAAGGTTAATTCAGAGACAGGATGTAAAAGACAAGACCAGGGACCATTTAAAGCATGAGCTTTTTACAGCAAGAAAAACAGACTGGATGGACTGAGGAGTTCTTATCTGCCTTCAAACTCTAAGTTACGATACAAATGTGGCTAGCTATTCAGAAAGTGATCTCACTGATTTCAAAGAGAGCACTTTCTGGACGGTAATTGGTTGCTTCAAGCACTCAAGGTGGTGTTATGTGGCGCGATTTGACGGGGTTGTATGGGACACTAGACTGTCTCTTTTGACAGCTGGTTAGACAGACTTTAGAGAAATGAAAGTTTGACCTTGAAGGACTTTTCTTTTAACCCAATTATCAGTAATTATACATGTATATTTCTCATACACCTAACCCAGCCAGGTGCATTCACTGTATTAAATGCTTTAGAATCCACATTCAGTTATTTCCCAATCGCTTTGAAAAGAGGCATTAATACAAGTCTCAGCTGGTAAACCATTTCAACACCAAGAACATGCAACAGTTCATGCACATGTTGTGTTCTGAACATACAAACATGACATGTTTCAACATATGTGTCTGCAAGTTTGTTGATGAAGCGGGTTTCAAAATTCATGACTTACGGTAGTGACAGAAGTGAGCGTGTAGAACTACAGCTCCCTGAAACAAAGACTCAGCGCGTCTGTGGTTTTGAGATTAAAGCACTGCTAGTAACGGCCATGGTTTGTTACCTGCTGATAAGAGCTTTTATATCCTTGCTAGAAATTACAACATGACAATGTACAATCACTTCACATAAATCCACCTACAAGCATTTTACTGAAGCCATAATCAGTATGTGAATCGGGAGCCTTACAAAGTCATGTGAGACGCTGCAAGTCTAAATTCTAACCATAGTTCTACGTAACTGATGAATGGATATGCAAAAAAAAATGTTTACTGAACCTGGGTTCTGGGGTGGGGGTTCTAACAAGGCCCCCTGTGCACATGCACAGAAAATGCTCTCATTGGAGATGCCAATCAGTACAGGGAAAATTCTCCTTGGCTTTAGTGAATGCATATTAAAGTATTTAGAAAGTACTTTCATTGGCTGCTGTTTGTTAAGGAGCCTGCCTGGGACACTGGATAATTTAACATGATAATATGGTAATTTGAGGGCTGTATGCTAAAAAGAAAGTTATAGTGCAACTGGCATGATGGATTTCTGTATGTGACTTGGTATATTACAAACGACAATGGGACTATAGTGCACCATGTAATTTGCCAATAAAATGTCCCACATCTAACATGTAATCTATTTAAAAACACACACACACACACATATTATATATGTATATATATATATATATATATATATAAATATATATATATATATATATATAAAACACATATATATATACATATATATACATACATATATACATACACACATACATACACACACATCAATATATACATACATAAACACTAACACACCACATCACTTACCAATCCTGCAATGGGTGTTGGAAGTCTGTTGATCTTTTTCACAAGTCCTGGTTTAATTGCATTTAATAACCTGTAACACAAAACATTGACTTTTAGTGCCTTATCAGATAAGCCCAAAAATGTATTTGAACAAATGTGGAATTGTCAGTTTCATTAACGAAAGCAATTTTTTTCTTGATAGCACTTTGGCAAAGTATTATCTTTATGGTAAAACGCAGGATGGTTTGGGAGAACGAACAAAGAGAGCAAACCAGGTGCTTGCGATAAAAAAAAAATGAGATCAAGTGTAGACTTATGAGACAAGCAGAGCCTCTTATGAAAAGGGTCATCCAACTCGTCCAAAGTTTTACTCATAAATAATCAATATTCCCAGTTATGTTTGAATATTATTTTAAAGACTGACACTGGATCAAATAGCTAAAATTTATAATTAAAAGTATATAAATGTATTAGCCCAAGTTAAAGTTACACACACTTTCAGGAACCTCAGAGGTCTCTTCTTCAAAGGGAAATAACAGACCTCTGAGCTCAGACTGTTATCTCTTTTGTTTACCATTTTATGCATCTATGTGTGCTTTTGTAGATATAGAGTGATTTAATTTCTTTAGTTATATTTTACACCTTAGTTTTACTTGATACAATAGAAATCTATAAATACAGCCAAAACAAAAAAGGTTTTTTTCATTTGTTTTATTATTTTAGGTGTGGTGGGAACTTTGTTGGTGGATGTGAAAATAATTTCACTACCATTAGAGATTAAGCCTCAATTGTTAAGCGTTGGACGAAGTTGGGCGAAGCCGTCCTTGGCATGTTTACAAATTCATTCTAACGCTGCTAACTGCATCCAAACTCTGTGGAAAAGCTCTGACAATCATCTAATACTTTATGCTGATTAGAACGTTTTGCGGTTAAAATTTGTTAAAATAAATACAAGATGACAGGAAAATATATGTAGCTCTTTTGGACGCACTTTCGAATTCTTATCGTGGTTCAAGGGACAGAGCAGTTAGAAGGACTGAGATCTCAATGAGTTGGAAACACATCTCAGCCACAAAGGAAGGAAGGAAATAACAAGTAACACGTTATTAAAGTCTCTAGGTACCCATCAGCATTTTAAAGAATAACCCTCGACATGACCTTCTGCAAGGACTGAAGGTGGAAGGGGAGTAGATATTCCAGTGCCAAGGAGTCTGTAACAAATTGCTCGCTCCCATGCAATCTAGAAAAAGGGGAGGCTGAATTTCAGAATTCAGCTCGCCCATTGCACAGAGACTTAACGTCGTCATTGCACAGGTTTTGACTTTTTCAAAGGAACATTAGACCAAAACTCAAACTTACAGGCTACTTAAACATTTGTATACAGCTGAAATACATATACATATAGGTATATACATACATACATATATACATGCACACACACACAGATACAGTCGTGTGAAAACAAAAGTATACCCTCTTTGAATTCTATGGTTTTACTTAATAGGACATAATAACAATCATCTGTTCCTAAGCAGGTCTAAAAATTAGGTAAATACAGCCTCAGATGAACACCACCACCACAGTATCATGATTTATTAAAAAACTTTTTTTAAAAAAAAACCAAAATGGAGAAGCCATGTGTGAAAAACTAAATACAGCCTTACGGCTTCCATAGGAATTAAGATGCCAAGTAGCAGACCATAGAACCCAAGAGAGTACATTTGATACATTAAATGCTTTTGGCTGGATTTTAATTATTTTTATAGAAACTGTATTCTGTTACACAACAAGTTAAAAGGAGAAGGCTTTGTTTGGGTTTTCCATTCCAACTGATTATGGCCTTATCAGACCCAATAATGACTTCATTTTTTCCAGTTTATACTTTTTTGAACACAATCCCAAGAACCAATTCTATGTAGGGACAGAACTGCGCCATTTATTGGCATGCAGACCTTGTAACTTGGCAAAAACAGAAGGCCAAAAATGTGTCAGCCACTATTTTAACACATGTGCTTAATATATTCACTGGAATGTAGTGCAGTATTATAAATATATACATATTGGTTATATATACACACACATATACATTATATATATATATATATATATATATAATATATACATATATATATACACACATACACATATCTCAAAGCAAGAGGAAAACTACAATGGCTTTATCTGCACAAAAGTGACAAAGGAAACACCTGCTCGGCCTGTTTCCCGAAACGGACAAGCATTACCTTCGTATAACTCTGCAGGGGTAAGCATTCAGGCTGACAAACTGCCTTACAGACATACACGCACTATGTTCTCTCGCACTATGTCCCTTTGTACCTGCTTTTCCTATTATTTGTACGCAGCTTCTCTGCTGTTTGTAACTCCTGCAGGCGCTTGCAGGTTTTCCTATATATCTAAGTATTCAGGTGGTATGACGAGGTGTGTATCTGTTAAGCCTGCTTTAAGCATAGCTCCTAAACGTCCCCGGGTTTTGGACCCAAACCTGGCTCTTCTTTTTTCTCCTAATGCCCCAGTTTATTAGAGAATTTTCGGCGGACGTTAGAATAGCTTTCTAAAACTTGCAGTAATATGTATATAATCAGAAAATGTGTTTATATGTTAATTTATGATTTAATTTTACACAGATTATCTCATAACTGCATGTAAAATGACAACAATGGGCTACATCTAACCACAACCCAAAAAACATTTTTTTTCCATTTTTAAAATGAATGTAGCTTTATGCTTATATTAAAACAAGTAGCCCCCTAATTTTGATTTTAAAAAGATTCATATTAAATACAGTATATTACGCAATATACCAATTCATTCCAATTTATAAATACAAAATATTTTGTGTTTATGAACAGAGGAATGGATTTAGTAAATGGTATTTATTTTTAACCCCTTGGAGTGCTTTAAGTGCTTACCTTTTGGATGGCGTTCTCGTGCACCTAGATACTTATAAAATTGTGTAGTCCAGATGCAGAAATGTTGTTTGTTAGAGATAAGTCCGGGAGATTCGGATTGTGTAATGCAGCTGTATAGGATGTTTAGTTAATGGCGTGCATACATATGTGAAAAGATACATGGCGTTTGTGAGCGTGTATATAGTGTACTTGAGTGAAAAAAATATTTTCATACATACATGTAGATACATAAACTACAAACCAATAACTTTTGAACGCTCAAAACCCAACTTACAAATTCTCCCATGGGATGCTTATTATTATTTATTTTTTTGTATTAAAGCTTTTGAGGATACATATTGTTTCCTTAACACTCGGGAATTTGTCTGTGCAGAATCGCACCTTTAAGGTGCTGTTAGAACCTGTAACCTGGCAATTCCCCTTTCTGTGTACACATACACAGCATGTTTGTTTTATTCAATGGTGGCTTCATATTGTACATAATCCCTCGTCACGCTTCCACATACAATAAATTGTGAATTCATTTTAGTAAGCATGGGTGCATGACAGACTATGGCAGGCAGTTCTGGAACCAGGATGTTTGATCACGCCAGTCAGTCACTGGGTCTGCACCTAATGAAAAGCTTGCTTGCTCTGGCATTACGGTCAGAAAAAGAAACACACAACAACTGACACGATCCAGCTCTTTGAGCACACAAATCATTAATTTTTTACATGCCTTTGGGGTGTCACAGACATTGAGATCTACACTTGCTTGTTTGGCATCAGTAAGGCAATAGAGCTAAAGAACAAAAGGGAAACCACAACACTGTATACACTAGACATCTGTTTCAGGAGAGCCACATTCTATACCCGGCTGAAACGGGAATAATGAGTCATTATATTTATATACAGGGAACACTGTGCAATTTATACTAAAACATGTAAAGGTATAGAGCATAGAGGCCTGAAGCATGAATATGCTTGGGCCCTTTACGAATAATTATAAAGTACAATAGCTTTTTACCAGTGTGCTTGGTGCTCAACATGGGCTATACTAATGGCTATTTAAGCTCTGTGAAGAAGTACACTTAATATTGATACATTTTAAAACTCTTGACCTGTTTATATCCACAAAAGATGTACAACCTGCAACAAAGCTTCAAGGCTTGGCCCAAAGTTTTAGACCATTCACCCCAAAACATTGTCCTCAAATGACTGTCCCTGCTAAATGGGCCTCAAACGGTACTAGGCTTACCAGACCCTTTTGCTGCCATCAGTTCCTAAACTGTCACTGTCCAGGATTTAGGACTTACCTCTTTATCCCTAATCATGGAGAACGCTACCATGGACGTACTAAAGTAAATGCTTTTGCAAATAGTGAAAACCTACCCAAAAACTAATCAAGGGGGATTCCACTAGGAGAACTAGTTTACTGACAAAAGCTGCATGTATTCATACAGAGCAGAACTACAAAACGATCACGATAAAAAGTTGGTTTCCAGAACGGACCAATAAAAACCAAGGGACTTTGTATTAACCAACAGGGAGTACGAAAAGGGCAGAACAACCACTGAGCATTTATCACTTGTAGCCAATGGGATAGGAAGTACAACAAGCCAGAAACCTTACTACTTTTCTTCACTGAATACAGGGGAACCAGAGCGGTCAACTTTATTGGATAATCCTGCCCTGACATTACCCCCCATATAATGAATTTCCTGCATCTGCACACATCTCCCATTAACATTACAGACCTTAGTCAGGTTCCATCACAGGGGCCGGTTATAATGCTAATCACCAGAAGGGGGCAAAAACCAAAAGCATGTTTAAATGTACTGCTATTAACTTCATAAATATGCTTACCCCCCCCCCTCTATCCTTCACTAACTAATATTAGAGACTACTGAATGCAAGAGTTTTGGTTTTTTTGACGTTCAACATACATATGTGTGAAATCAGCTTTTAACTCTTTTTACACTATATACCAAATGTGATCTTGACTTCAAAACTAGGGTCAGTGTATGGTAACGAAGATATGGATTGTATTCCTTATTTATATTATATTAATACATTCAATTTTTTTGTATTATGAATTTGTAATACATGTCTAAAAGACGACAAAGGAAGACTGTCTGATGCCGTACCAAAAAAGGCCAGCCCTATACTCGCAATACTGATGTCAACTTCGCTAAAAACTAGTATATACAACACAGGGTAAAAGTATTCAAACACCATAGTGGATCACGTCCATGCACCTCAGATATAATGTAATTCAGTATTAACATCCCACTTGTATTAAATGTAAAATATTATACGCAAACCTATGACAATTTGTATAGGGCTAAACAGGCTGCATTAATGCCCATTTAACCCCATAGAGGTTTACTTTACTTAAAGTATCCTTTAATACGTGTGTTCCCCATTAAGCTGAAATATCCATCATCAATTATATATATACTTCAGGTTAGAAAATTGAACAACCATATGTAACAGAGTTATTACATGCAGATGCAGCAGCTACGGTTCATGTAAAAACCTGTTCAATGTAGGCCATTAAATGGTCCATGCATGGGTAACACACGTAATGCTATTTCCAATCAGCAAACAAGCAATTCAATCATTCTTCTTCGGAACAATGGAAGGCTTTCTTATAAAAGTATGCCATTTCCGCTCACTTTCAAACTGTTCCCTATAAATAGGGATAAAAATAATCCATTCTAGGCATGCGTGTCTGACAGCAGCTGCTACAGCATGAAGGAGAATACTTGTAATGGAATATTAAGATTTTCCGTATTCTATACCTAGGTTGTTTATGGGTTCTGTATACCTTTAATAGGAGTTGCCTTTCAACCCTGCCATCGTAATGAGGTATGCCAACTGCATTGCACATTGTAAAATAACATGGAACAGAAACCCTTAGGAACCATTACATTTAAGTCAAGTTTTTGGGGGGTTTTTTTGTGTTTTTTTTTTTTTTGTTTTTTTTTTTTTTGTTTTTTTTTTTTTAAAGAGACTTTAAAGAAAAATGTTTTGTAAAAAAAAAATACCGGTATATATAAAAAAAATACAGGACTGGGAAGGGGCTCACATGGGAAATTTTAGAAATGTACTCCCCAAGATACAAGACCAAAGAAGGTATTGGTTTGGTAATATAATAATTACAAACCACTACCGAACACAAGGGAGATCTCGGATTTACACTACGGAGGCACAGCTTCCATAGGATGTATTACAAGCCACGTCACGCCTTTAAGACGCTGAACACCTGGATCAGAGATCATATTCTGGCGCTGCGCAGAGAGAGAGATGGTAGCCATTAATGGGGTGGCTTGGGGTAAATAAGCCACTGATACTTTGATTCTGGGCAAAATATAATAAAATCAAAGTAACAAAGCAGTGAAGTTTCCTTCAAAAACATATTGCGTATTTATTAGATCTAAACCGTTTAGAGGATAGTCTATCCTCTAACCTTAACTTTATCCAAAACCCTTTTTTTAAGAGCATAAACCAACATAAAGCTTAATTAGATTTCTGTCTCAGGTTTTTAGGCCAAGCTATACTTAGAAATAAATACATCTTATACCTAATTGACCACAACTAGTGTTACAAGCGCAAAAATGCACAATCCCACAGACATCCGTTCCCCATTTGTGACCATATCCAAGGGCACAGTCAGAAAAAGACAGGGAGTCTAAGTGTAATTAGTAACTACTAAATTATTGTATGGATGTACTTAAGAGGAATTCAAAGAAAGAAAGAAAAAAAGAAACAACCTCGCAAGCATTAATCTGGAAACAAGCATTTAAAGCAAATGGCAGGCACTTCAGGGCATAATTTTATAGGACTGGGTTCGCCATGTTGTATGTAGGAGACCGCTTGGCACATGGAAGTGCAACGAAGGCTCTTGGCGCCTGGGACAGGGTTGAAGGTCTGACCCGTACTGATGTCACATCTTCTTCCAGACGGGAAAGGAGAACTGCTGCTGATGGCTCACATGCCCCCCTGGCCTATCACCCGGGGCAGCTGTCCTACTCGCTCCATGGAAGTTACAGCCCTATCCAAACATTTCACCTCACCAACTTAACTAAAAATTCCACATGCACTAACCTGGGGAGCTGATACTGTTTGAAGGCGCTGCATAAGGCATTGCTAAATAGCTCTGTTTCTTTAAAGGTTTAGCTATACATTATGAAGGGGCAAATAAGCCCTTCTAACTGGTGCAACTTGCCTGGGTTTGTCTTTATAATGCGTGGTTCACTGAGCCACAATGCATGTTCCTACCCATCAACATCTAATGATTTGGTAAATAAACCCTCAGAATCTTTTAAAGTCACTTGTTGTGAGCAGCAGCCCCCAGGTTAAGTCCTAAAGTCCTTAGATACCGGGAAAAAGTTATTGGTGTGTAAGTACACTTAGTCCTGGTACTCTTCTCCAAAATGCATGTGCAGAACCAGGTTTTTATGACTCATCATACAAAGAGATACTTTAGAAATTGGCTGAAGGAAAAGTTTGTAAACCCACTGGCTTAAACGAGGGGAACAGAAAAACTAGAAAATAGAAAGGAATAGGGACAATGAAATTGTCTAGCACAACAGTAAGAAAAATGGATTCTGCCATATTTGCTCAAATATATTATCTTTTATGGGACCAATACAAACAAAAGACGTAAAGTTACATAGTCATTTGTGTTTATGTAACATCACATCTTTTCTGTTTTTACCCAATTAAAGGCATGAACTTCGCCTAATCAACCTCCAACTTAATCCTTGAGAAATGTTACTCCTGTTTCCATACACAATAAATCATGGTTTTTACATTTTTTCATTTATAAGTATATTTGTTTTTGTGGTTTTTCTTTTGACCAAGGGCTATCATTTAACTATCGCAGAAAGCCTCGCACACGCCACACCGCCTGACTACCCATTTACGACATGTGTTGCAAATGCTAATATGGAAACAGCTTTGGCTCAAATGACGGAGCCCAAGCTAATTGTGTCCAAGGCAAAATAAACAAATCCTAGCAAAGGAACCTATTTTAATGTTAAAAAATGATGTATCAAGCATTTTAAATATCCACCAGATCAAAGCATTCTTACGTAAATATAAATCATAGCAAGAACCTGCACGTATCTAAAAACAAATACCTAAATAACCCAAAGGGTTATACTTGATGTGTCTTAATTTTGATATAATAGGCACATTGTGGCTGGATCATATCTTCCTGGGGCTGCCAATTGTTTAGGTCCAAAGTGACAGTCCTGGCATGAGTTGTATGAAATGCTGCAAAGAATGTAGGAAGTGGGTAGCGTCTGTTACTGCTCAGTCCCTACGTATGAAAGAAGCTGCTGAGGATCCAAGCTGACGGTCTAGATGAATCTTACTAACTCTAATAAGATTTCAGTTTTTTGTTTTGCAATTGAATTGTTCACATTATAGGTTACATTAAAGGTGGAAAAAGTTCTGACATGATTTATCTTTATTCTTTAACATCACAAGAACCTGGCATTTTAACAGGGGTGTGTAGACTTTTTATGTCCACTGTATACACACACACACATACATATATATATATATATATATATATATATATATATATATATATATACACACACACACACACACACAGTATATAAAGCCATTTCTAAAATCAGGTCAGTAAAATATGTTGTATTCTCTTTATTCCTATTTGTACATAAAATATATATAGTCTTATATACCCAACGGCCCTGAATATATAATTCATGGGAAATGGCAATTAAACAAAGACTGGTGAACATGCTTCTGCCCTTAACTGAAGAACAGTGCGCCGATTTCACACAAGCGACATCCAATAAACCTGAACAACATGGGGCAAATCTGTCGTGAAGAACATAACAAAAATAAAGACTTAACCCAAAAGACTTAAAAAACATTACAGTAAAAAGTGCCAAATCAATGTGCGAGGGTTCAATACTTATAAAAGCAACATAATTCAGTTATTTTATACATATATATTTTCCTCCAAAACTTTGGCATATACCATGCATTGATATTTGTATCCATATACTTCCAAGTCTATGAATAAACAAATAAAAAAAAATACAATTAAGAAAAAAACTCACTCGCAAAGTAGAATTCCATTTTCCAGGCCAGATCGGAAGTCTTTGTCTCCAAAACTTCTGCCAGTCACTTGCTAAAAACACAAAAAAAAAATAAAGTTTTAACTATTAACATTTACAGACCAAGTTATTCACAAGACACAATTTGCATTTCTTTCCTATTCAAAAAAAAAAAAAAATGTTATCGCTATAGATATGACTTTAATGAAACTCATTAACAAAAAAAGATATTAGGAATTCTGCCTAGTGAAAAAGAGGTAACATAATAACAAAATGTTCTTGACAATTTCCATATTAGCAGTTTGTATAATGATGATAATGTTAGCTAACTAAAAAATGTATAAAAATCTGTTGCAAATTCAAAGGAGTTTGTTCCTTGAAATTTTAAAAAGCACTTTTGGTACACATTTGCAATTTTTGCGCCAAAAATGAAGTTTATGAATGAAAAAAGGTGCAAAACTACAACATAAAAATATGATACATTATTAGTTGGGTTTTTGGGCCAAAAGACCCTAGTAAAGTAACATCACATCCTGATTGGGGTCACAGCTTCTGTATTTATTAATGCTGTCATAAGCACAATTCTAGGCATTGTTCCCATTGGATGTAAAACCTCCAATATTTCTAATTTTCAGAAGTAAAATTCTCAGCAGTATTGTCAGAATAGAACCTTTAAAAGCTTTTCTAGCGACAAAGAAACACATGCTTTAAAAAAGGCTATTTTTTAGCCGCATTTCATATTTGTTACTGCAGGCAACATTAATTTGAGGCACTTCCATTTCCCAATGGCTCAAGAATAATTTCCCGATCTTACAATTACTTTATATTAAATCAATCACTTTATCTAATGGCATGTTTGTATGGTTCTAGATAAAGCAATAAAAGACATAACCCTGTTGTGAGCATGCTATAGAGCACAAGGTCTAGGCGCCTTTATTCTGATTTAGGGACCTCCGGCATAGATTCCTCCTGGCATTGGGCCTGAGCTTGGATAAAATCCTTGTTGGGTCCCCTATGATTGCTTGTGGTCATTTACTGAGCACTTCTAGAGTTCAGCTGTTATTCAGAGGAAGAGGAATATTCGCCACATTTTATGTGAAAGGTGACAATTCTGAACTGTAGAGAAATGTGGCAGCGTTCAGGACATGTTACCACATTTCTGCAACCAAATGTTTCAACAACCAAATTACTGTCCAAAAGCCAACATCTTAAATGTTATGTTTAACCCATACAGTTTAGAACACATTACATACCAAGTATTCCTGATGGATGGAAATCATTTATCTTATCAATGAAAAAGGGCCAGTCAAATCTGTTTAGTATTGGTATTTTGCACTTCACTTCGCACTAAATTCAAGGTAAAACAATGTATGTCAAATGAGTCTGAAACTTGGCATAGAGTTATAGAACTAGGTATGTGTGAAAGGTTGAACTTGATGGGCTGAAGAATTTTTTCAACCTACTGTACTATAATACTACTATGACGATACAATGTTTTAACCAACTTGTGTACCCGACGAGTGAGGTCATCTAATGTGTACATACATGGTATGCCTGATTGAATGTGTACAGGTCACATCCATAATTATACAGGAACAAGAATAAGTGACAAGCCCACTCCCAAAGTGCCATGCACATGGTAGTAAAAAGTAACGGATTATAATAGAGAGACTGTAGCCCAGATCATTGATATGATTCCTGAAGCTGGGCAATGACGAATTCAAAAACGCTGTCCTGAGATGCACTTTTGGCTCCTGTCACCTCTAGTGCTCCGAGGTTTTTAGGGGGAACAGAAAGCCAGCCACTATTAAGAATGGAGTTTCGTGTAAGGATTACAACATTCCTGCTACGATGCCCTATCAATGGTTATCCTTATTTTGTCCCAAACTCTAGTCTGTCAGCACCCCCCAAGATTATTATGTGTAGCTGCTGGTCCAGAGTTTTGCAGAGTGAAAGGAACAGGACTAGACAATGCCAAAATCAGCACACATGCCCTTTATCTATGAGTTCTAGGGATTAATAGTGACAGCAGTATCTGGGCCAAAAGCTGCATTCCCCAGGAACAATGACTGCTCTCATTGTCCTCTGAACGCTGAAAAACAAAATAATCTTTTTTCCAGAACCTTGCCAATAAACCACAGCAAAGAACCACTGAAAGGACTTCAGCAACTGGACATAGATACCCTTCTGACAAACATGGGTTAATTAAACATTCTGATTAAAATTAAATAAAAAAAATGAACATTCTGAAATCAGACTCATTACTTCACTGAAACTAAACGACTAACTGATCTCACTGCAATATTTGGCATCTGTCCACTCACTGGGGGAAAAAAAGCAAAAAACAGAATATACTGTGTGAGAAAAACTGCTTTCAGTTAGGAAATTAATAAAAAATATATACTGGTACAATAATATGCAGCTGTAAATTACAGAAAATATGCTCTGTGGATTGCTTCCGGCCCGTTAATGCTCTTATTCCTAGTGCTTTGTGTTTGCTGTACTTTGAAAGAGACATGTAGTAGTAGATGCGGTTTAATCTGTCATCTCTATTATCACACACACTATTTACAAAGGTGCATATTGATGTGTAAATATAAATATATATACACACACACACATACATACATAAACAGACATACGTGTGTGTGTGTGTGTGTTTTTTCTTGTACATCAATTATAAGGTCTACAAATTGCCAGATACTCTAATTGGAGAGGATCACGATATTTAGAGGTCTACAGCATAAAACCACCAGGTATAGCCACCTCTATACTACAGAACAAGAAGATCCTAACTGAATGATTAGGGCAGATTTATCCAAATATATTTTGTTGGGTATTATACGGCTAGCAAATATGACCATCATTAAAATGCAGTGCACTTCTCTCCTCTCTCTCTCACCTGAAGCACCTATCCCTCCCACCCTCACCACTTTCCTCTCACACACTCAAGCACTACCTGGCTGCTTGACAAATTGCAACTTCCATGTTTTCAAACCCAGACCTTGTCACTTCCACATGCTCTCATAAACACACTTCGCTACCCTCCTGCAACTTTTCTTCAGTCCTTCCTCCTTAATCCCATGCACAAAATATTTAATTGCTCGATATAACAGTTGCCGGGCAACGCTTAATGTAAAGGTCCAATCTGACTCCAGCATCTGCACCTTCGCCTTAAGCCCTGTCTAGCATCACCAACAATTCCCATGCTAAATGTATAGAAACAATCTGATACTGGCAGATGTTTGCTAGGGACATCAATCTTTGCAAATGTACTGTTTTCTCGTGAGATTTGTCCAGATTTAAGAATGGCATATGGAGCATAGATTGGGGTTTTCAATAATTTCAGGAAATTCTTCATTACTGTGGTTCCCAACTAATGGTCACTGATACACACAATGAGCCGCAATCCAGACTTGGTTTCAGGGTGTTGTCTAACCACAAACCACATAGGAAACACTAAATCCTTTGTGAGACAACAGATTTTTGGTTTGCGGCACTGAAAAACTGTGGTATGTTGATAGCAATCATGTTTTCAATGGATTAGGTAGCAGTTTTCATAAACTTATGACCTGCTTTTGAAATTGTGCATGCTTGGCAAAATTGTAATTCTTATTTCAGCTCAGATAATTTACAGACCTCTGAAAATAATGCAAAAATAAACACTGAATCCGGAGGACACATGAATCAATGACTGAAACGGGAGAACAGGAACCCAGAAATGATGGTGAGGAGCAGACCTAGAAAGTCCACTAGGCCACACTAGGTTTCACTGAACGCGCAGTACATGCTTAAAGAGCATGCAGGCAAGAACGTGGAGATGTGGATGAAGATGTGACAATATCTGGAGCGAAGTCTCTTCAATTTTAAGTGTTTTCGTAATAAAACCTGTTATGTTAGTCTAGGGTATAGAGGGCTTCAGATATTTTTCCACATCTGGTTTTCTTAGTCCGACATTGTCAGGATGTGGGCTTCCAAAAGGTAGCCACCCATGTCATTTATAAGAGAGTTGGCTGGGGTGCCAGCAAGATGGAGAAACTACTGCACAACTTTAGTTATATCCAGAAGGGGCCTGTAAATAAGCAGCAGTCCCACTCTTCCGTCCATCGTCCCCACTGTCATAGAGCGGTCCAGCCTGGAGGCCGACCGCAGCGGCAAGATTGGAAAACAACAAAGTTCCCTCAGGATCACCCAGCTGGGCATATGGAAGGAGATCTATTCAAAACACCCAGACAGGCTAAGCTACAGTCCTATACTAATGAATCCTGGCCCTTAGTGAATTCACACCCACTGTTAGTACTGAATATGGTAGTAATGTTATTTTAGCTTGTGTGAAATCCAAAGCAGCTTTCAACAGGAATCCGAGCTAAGAAACATGCAAAATCATCAAAGAGTTTAATATAAACCCAATTCTGCTTAGTATTCGATAAGGAACACTGCAACTTGTCCCAGTTAGAGACATAAAGTTGCCAATACTAAAGCAAGTATATTATTTATATATATATATATATTTATAAGGGAATAATGTTGCCATTTGTTTTTAAAGGTACACATACGTTTTACACTTTGTTGACTCCATGCATGTATAAACCCACAGAACGGAATCGCCTACAAGTCATACATCTCACATACTGCAACAAGACAAATACCGTATATTCAATTTAAAGAAAGATATATGCGGAAATCGCACGCTGTAATCGTCAAAAGATTGTATAACTACACAGCTGAAAACATCAAAAACAAAAGTCAATACAAGAGTCTAGTATTTGCCTCAGTCTCCATATTATTACATGTACATTTTTTTACAAGTTACTTGCATGGTTAATGATATTATATAAAGGTGAGAACTTACTATGCATCTCACAACTAAACTATGGCAATGTAGGAACCTCTGTTCCATTTCTCACAGCGCTTAATGCTAGTTTTCCAAGGGTGGTTCAGGAGATAACGTTACACCGAAGGCAGTAATCCGATTAAACTCAAGAGATGTGATAGATCTATTAAAGGATTAGGTAGACACCAATCCCCTCTTAATATTCAGCTTAAGCAGAGGAAAGCTTACTGATTTTTTTGGAAAGAGATCCCATTCAAGTATTCCAATGTTTCAACATTAATTTGACAGACCGCATTTTGGCTGGGTGGAAAACTGCATTTTTACAAGGGCTCGAGTCCCTCCTCTTGACTCCATCCATAACCACACAGCAAAACGTCTCGGATATTGGAGAACAGAGCAAAAGAAGCAAGGTTGTTTGGCCTTCTAGTAGGCTCTGAAATAAAAACAACTAGAAAGAGCAAACTGCTCTGCCTATCGAGGTAGGGCAGGAAATTAAAACTCTGGACACCCCCCCCCCCCAAAAAAAAAAAAACATCTGATACACTTAGATCCCGATCAGTGCAAACAGCACTTGCAAAAAAAAAAATAGCTGGCACGGGTGACAGGCTTCAGATTGAATATCAGTCTTTGCCACTTCGGTACATAGACCAAAACCGATCACCTGCGCCCAGAGGCTCTAGGTCTATATTCTCCACTGACATTTAATGATGGGCACATAAGTAGAAGTTTACCAATTAACTCACCAGACTTGTGAACACCAATGTTCATCAAAATACAGCCAATCATGTATCCCCCCCCTCCATTCACCATTACATCTTGTCACCTTAAGTATGATCGTAGAGACTACACAACCCCTAACCCGTCAATGTTTAGGTCCATATGAGAGAACAATCTGGAGGACACCGGATTTAACAATATAGTTTCATAAAACAGATAATACCTTTAACACAACATCTGGAGCTAAAAGGTATCTCTCTCTCTGACAGGGATTGAGGTTTAATAACAAAAGTATTTCAAAAACTTAGCTTTATCCATATGCTAAACTTGAAACAGAGGTAGGGTGGCTGTCTCATAAATAGCAGACAATAGAAGTTTAGCCAGGAAGGGATGGGCAGCAGACAAGTGCACACTGAGTTATTATGGCCAGGGAGAAGCACAGATGTTTTCAAGACAGGGGGAGTAATAAGCGTACATTGGAAGCTGAATGAGAGCCAAGACAGCATGCAGGAAGCGAATGCATTTTAAACAGCATGCGTAATGACAGAATATGAGAGATCAGAGAATA